>NC_134495.1:24579262-24879262 GCF_040206685.1 Ascaphus truei
AGTGGCTGTATGCTCTGAGTCCCTGGATAGTGACATCAGGGATGCGCCTGCCTCCTGAAGTATATAAGGCACAACACAGTTAGTTAGTGGGTGTTCCAGCAGCTATGCGAAGTAGCTGGTAACTTGTATTTTCCTGCATAAGGGATTGTAGGAACACTTTGTGACCCTAGTGCAGTAACTAGCGGTCCAGGTTGACCAATCAAGCCTGTCTAAGCCACTCTGTGTCCAGGTACCTGGCACAGAGAGGATCTCCCTAGGAGAAGAGGGAATCCCACTTCAATACGGGAGGGCGTACCTGGCAAAGGGACAGCACGTAGAGATGTGCGGCTAGAGCCGGCAGCTGCATGGGGCAGTCTGCTACATCCCAATCTACAATAAAGATGACCTTGTTAATGAAACCCCCACTGTGTGAGTGTGAGATTACTCAACAGTGGCAGTCACCACCAAGAAGGAGTTCCTCACCAGGACCATCTCGCTGCGGAAGCATAGATCCTGATGAGGTGGAGGCGCTGCACATGATGTAAGTTGAACTCGCACCCACTACCTCTGTCCTGATGACATCCCCTAATACCATCAAGCGGGAGACTCAGGAGTCCTGTCGCCTACAGGTGCACCACCAAACACATACACGTAATGGGGGTTGGTTAGACTACCTACCCGGGCCAATGTGAGATTGGGGGGGGGGGGGGGGAAACCCGTTACACACACATCCATACAACACACATACACACATACACACATACACACATACACACTAATACATACATTGAGCGCAGGCAGCGACGCGAAAAGATGAATTTCTTCATCTTCGCCGCTGTCTGTCGGCTCCCCTCTCCCTGCCGTGCGCGCGCGCGACACATCTATAGAAAGGCTGACTGACGTCAGCCAACTAAAAATCCGCACGCGCGCCCGCCACTATAAAATGGGCCTTATATTGTTTGTGACAGTGTAGTATTCTCCTCGAGGCAGCGCCCCGGTTTCTCCACCTATGGAGGAAGAACAGTATGCAGTACATAGTAACAGATTACTGACTATGCAAGAGACTGACAATTTTTCCCTTACTACGGGTAACAAGCATAAGTACCTCCCCCCAGCGTAGGAGTGAGCGTTACCAGGGGGAGGAAGTCCAGAGTAATGTTTTGACACAGGTTTCTGTCAAGTGAGATGTATGTCAATACCTGTGGAGTCTTCTACACGGATGTCAAATAAAACACCTTTATGTTTTACAACCGTCCCTGGTGCCCACCTTTCTCTAGCTGCTTATTCACGCCCGGCTTGCACCTACCCAGCACCCAGCACAGGTATGAGAGACAGAGCACTGTCACTGAATATACTGTAGTAACATTAGTGCAATCTCCTCTTGGAGTCGGGTAAGGAGGGGTACATTCATAAATATTTGTAATATTTTGAAAGGAAGTCCGTTCTTAGGTGATCTATCCTATTTAATCAAGACATTGTATGCTTGTTTCATAAAATCTATTGTAAGCTTTCCCTAGGGTAAAGAGAGGGCATAGCATTTTGTTGACTGCAGTAATAGATAGCACTAAATATTTAATGTTTGCTTTGCCCGCATTAAATTAGGTTCAGCTATCTTTCCCCAGGTAAATTGATATTTAATGCTCACATTTTTTATTTTTGGTTGAAATTTACAAACTGATGTAAAGTTGGGGACAGTAGCAAATTAAGTTAGGGAAGGTAGGCACACAGTAGATGTAATTAACATTGATAAAACATTTAAGGTGAAGAGAGCTAGTTAATTATTAAACCTGCATTCACTGGCATTGGGGGTATGAAGTACAAAATGCAGTAAACCAGACCTTAATCACGCACGCGCGCGCGTGCACACACACACACACACCACTTTTTTTACCCACCATAACTTAACCAAGTCTGGTAAAACCTATCCCTGCTTCATTTTTGCCAAGCCAGTATAACCCACCCCACACTGAGGAGACCCATTAAGGTCGTAACAGCTGTCTGTGGGTGGGTTTACTGGCTATGCATCTTAACCCTGGCTGTGCTCAAAGCTGTGAAATGCAGCAAGCTTAAGCTTATAGGGAACCATGTTAAATGGTTTTGAAGCAAAAGATGGCTGTGTGCTTATTTGCATGTGATTTCCCAGAATCCCTTGCTGCAGTGGAAGCACTGTTTGCTGGGTGATAATGGTGAAAGGCGGGGTTGCAGACCTATCTAAGACATGCAAATGAGCATACAGGAATATTTACACACACACACACACACTTTTTATTTTATATATATATATATTAAAAAAACACACAAAAAGAGTAGCGCTATTAAGTATTGTGAATAACAATAATTAATATAAACACCTAAAGTATATACGGGATAATATAATAATATTAATAAAAGTAACCAACAGATAAATGAAATAGTGTCCAAAGAAAAAAGGATAAGTCCAAATGTCTCCATTTAGTGGTGGTCTGGAGGAGGAGAGAGTCCCAACGATACACTGACCACAGGAGCTTCTTGCTGCTTCATAAGAAAGGGTGTAGCCACCCATCATAGATCTAGAAAAACAAAACACAAAAAAGCGCATGCTCCATAGCGCGTAACTGTGTACAAATGAGGGTAAATTGATTAAGAGAAGTGTCCCTAGGAGATACACTTACAAAAGGTTAAAATAACATATACATTGGAGAGAATCTGTATGGGGCGTCATCTACAGGAGTGGGGGAGAGGGATTTTCGTCCGTGTTACTTAGCACCTGGTTTGGCTGCTTCTGACTCCTGCCACGAGTCCTGCAGCAATTCAGCGTCTCTGATGCTTAATAGAGCTTCTTTTGGTGGTGCAATAATGGAAGCACAAGCAGACTAGCTGGAAAAAGTGCCGAAGAACACAGGACCTCCTCCCACACAACCGTCTGAGATGACGTCACCCCGTCTCTACGCGTTTTGTCACGTTGCGTGACTTCCTCAGGAGATGAGGCACCCGCCCCCCCGCCTTCCCACCCACCCACCGCCTTCCCACCAACCCCCCCTGCCTTCCCACCCGCCTCTGCCTTTCGCCCGCCTCTGCCTTTTGCCCGCCCGCCTCTGCCTTTCGCCCACCCAGCCGCCTCTGCCTTTTGCCCGCCTCTGCCTTTCGCCCGCCCACCCGCCTCCGCCTTTCACCCGCCTCTGCCTTTCACCCGCCTCTGCCTTTCGCCTGCCCAGCCGCCTCTGCCTTTCACCCGCCCGCCTCTGCCTTTCGCCCGCCCGCCTCTGCCTGCCTCTGCCTTTCGCCCACTTACCCACCTCTGCCTTTCACCCGCCTCTGCCTTTTGCTTGCCCAGCCGCCTCTGCCTTTCACCCGCCTCTGCCTTTTGCCCGCCCACCCGCTTCTGCCTTTTGCACGCCTAGCCGCCTCTGCCTTTCGCACGCCGAGCCGCCTCTGCCTTTCACCCGCCTCTGCCTTTCGCACGCCGAGCCGCCTCTGCCTTTCACCCGCCTCTGCCTTTCGCCCGCCCAGCCGCCTCTGCCTTTTGCCCGCCCACCCGCCTCTGCCTTTCGCCCGCCCAGCCGCCTCTGCCTTTCGCCCGCCCAGCCGCCTCTGCCTTTCGCCCGCCTCTGCCTTCCCGCCCGCCTCTGCCTTTCGCCCACCCACCTGCCTCTGCCTTTCGCCTGCCCAGCCGCCTCTGCCTTTTGCCCGCCCAGCCGCCTCTGCCTTTCTCCCGCCTCTGCCTTTTGCCCGCCCAGCCGCCTCTGCCTTTCGCCCGCCTCTGCCTTTCGCACGCCTCTGCCTTTCGCCCGCCTCTGCCTTTCGCCTGCCCACCCGCCTCTGCCTTTCGCCCGCCCACCCCGCCTCTGCCTTTTGCCCGCCCACCTGCCTCTGCCTTTTGCCCGCCTCTGCCTTTCGCCCACCCACCCGCCTCTGCCTTTTGCCCGCCCGTCCGCCTCTGCCTTTTGCCCGCCCACCCGCCTCCGTCTTTTGCCCGCCCGCACTCCCGCCGCCTCTGCCTTTCACCCTCCGCCTCACAGCGCCACACGCCACCTCTCACCCACCAGCCACACTCGACACACACCTGCTGCCTCCCGTCCCTACACACCGACATCACTCACCAGCTGCCGGCCGCACTCACCACTCACCGTCCGCACTCACACCCCTACACACTGACATCACTGACCAGCCGCCGGCCGCACTCACCACACACCCGCCGCCTCACACCCTAGCAAGACCCCCACTCAAACAGCACTCACAACCCACGCGCCACCCACCTCAACACCCACCTCACACCCTAGCGGGACACACACCTCACATTTTTACATCAGTTATGTCGCCAAAATATACATTGTACTGTGGTGTGTTTACAATAAAACATTTTTCAACAACATTGTATTACATTTTCTTCCAACCTTCTTTTCAACATTATTATCCAACCTTTCCACCAAATAGTCATCTTATTGTTCCACGATTTATAAATAATACCAGCTATTACGCATTTACATCCTGGGCAACGCCGGGTATATCAGCTAGTATATATATACACACTGTACATAGGGTTTGCAGTGGTATCTAGCCTTTTTATTGGATGAGACTTTTTTTTTTTTTTTACCATTTCTGTAATTTACTGGTAGAATGGAAAAAAACAAGAAAAGGGCATATTCTGACCTATTTGAGTCAGTGCCTTTGTATTATATGTCCAATTGATTTCTCTGCAGTCTTTAATATTGCAGAAATGACTTACAGGCGTTCAGTGTCCAGGAGACAAGAGCCTGGTTAGTGAATGTATCTGTGAAGACCTCTTGCATGAATCACTCCTTCCCCCTTCCCCGCACCCTTATCAGAGACAAGCTCCTCTCCTCTGAGTGACAAGATAAACAATGGTAGGAATGCATCATGTTGACATGGTAACAGTGTCTGAATCTATTCACACTTTGCTTGGGAAGGGATCACTGCGTCAGACTATTTGGGATTGAGATGCTTGAAAGAGAACAATGGAAAATCATATCAAATCCTATTGCTTAGTTAAAGATGCTTTTTGAAGCTTAAGTTGGCGTTGCAATAGTGTCAAAGAACAGAGCTAGCTGTCCTTTCTACCAGTGAAAAGGCTGTATAATATAATGTTTAATAACTCCTTCCTACTGAAAAGCAGAGTAACAAAATCCATAGTACAGCTCAACCCCGTTATAACGCGATCCGTTACAACGCGAATCCGCTTATAACGCGATGTAAGCGCGGCTCCCAATTTTCGTATTTATGAATACTTTACAACACGATTATTTGTATCTTAAATACTTTATTGCACAATGCGTACAACTGTGCATTATTTCTAACGCGATCCGCTTATAGCACGATGTGATTCTTTGGACCCCATGCACAGAGTTATAAGGGGGTTAAGCTGTATATAATGGCCAAAACGCCACTTTTTGTTAGGGCTATACAGGATTATACTGTGTATATATCTCACCAAAAAGGCCGTTTCTTAAGAACAATAAGGACTAGAGAGAGGCCCAAATCCCTTTCCCGGATTTTCTCGCATTTTCAACCCAAAATTTGTTTTGTGGTGTAAAATCCGCAAACGGATTTGTTCGGTTTTAATCCATGCGATTCATCAAAAACCGCCATTGGATACAACCCGTGGACGGATCAGTAGAATCCAATGCGCGGATTCAGCAATCGGTTGGCGGATTCTTAAGAAGTCTACAAATCCATCCACGGGTTGCGGAATTCGCGGAGTGCATTGGTAATAATGATAAAAAATCTGCAAATCGCCCTTTTTTGAGATTTATCCGCTGAAATCCGCGGACCAAAGGAATCGGCAGATCCAAATTCTCCACGAAAATTCCCCCCATCTCTAGTTAATACCAGTGAATAAATGACACTATGGAATGGGGGGAAAAAAATGCATTATAAGCATCAGATATATTTCCATTTATGATTGATTTTGTTTATGGGAACAATAAGTGGACATTTTGGTTTTCCATATGTATAAAAAAAAGTTTACATTTTTTTTTTTCTCCACAACAGCCATAAACAGTTCTAAATCCCGTAATAACCAAAAACAAACAAACAAAGGGACATGTATCACAAGTAAATGAAGATTCATTTCATTATACTGCGCATGGAAATATACTTGATTTTGAAATGTATAATATCAAAAATACATACAGCAAGATAACCAGTGCATGTGAAATATAAAAACAATTACAAAAATGCACACAAAGCCCTTCTTACAAATTAAAAAAAAACGGTAAATAAAGAATAGACTCAACGTTTCGGGTTAAAAGTGACCCTTTGTCAAAAGTCTGAGACACCTTCAGCCCAATACATTGTCTATTTTATGTTTATTTTTTTACAGTTTTTTTATGTTGGTTAGAAGGGCTTCTTGTATTTGTAATACTTTGTAACTGTTTTTTTTGTTCACATGCCAAGTATTGTATGGCACTGTTCATCTTGCTGTATGAATCTTAATCTTAATATATAAAATCGAAAGGTTGGTACTAGCTGCGGTGAATCTGATTGGTCCTCAGCCTCTGGCCAGATTGGTGGGTCTGACGTCACCCAACTGCCACTCTCTTCCCCCTCGGCCACACACACTCACACACTCTCTCTCTGTCCTCTCCCCCCCCATCACACGCACCTCCCTCCCCGGCGCTCACTCACCTCCCTCCACGGCGCTCACTCACCGTCGCTCACTCCCCTCCCTCCCCGGCAGTGGGACAGACAGTGGTCAGGCAGCCTGCAGCTGCCTCGCGGCGCCGAGTGCCTAAGATGACGGCGCCCGGAAGGACCCCCTTCCTCCCTCGCGGCGCCGAGTGCCTAGCCTCTGGCCAATCAGATTGGTGGCTCTATGACGTCACCCAACTGCCGCACACACCAACTCCCGCCCAAACCACCGCCTCACGCCTCCAGCCTCCCCTCCACACAGCACCACACACACCACCTCCCGCCTCTCCTCCCTCACCCCTGTGCCTCCGGCCGGGACCAAGCCGCGGAACGGACGTCCGGGAGGGGGCGGAACGGACGTCCGGGAGGGGGCGGAACGGACTGCCGGGAGGGGGCGGAACGGACGGCCGGGAGGGGGCGGAACGGATGGCCGGGAGGGGGCGGAACGGACGGCCGGGAGGGGGCAGCCCACCCCCCCTCACCCGTACCACACCACCCCCCTCACCCGTACCACACCACCCCCCTCACCCGTACCACACCACCCCCCTCAACCGTACCACACCACCCCCCTCAACCGTACCACACCCCCCCCTCACCCGTACCACACCACCCCCCTCACCCGTACCACACCACCCCCCTCACCCGTACCACACCACCCCCCTCACCCGTACCACACCACCCCCCTCACCTGTACCACACCACCCCCCTCACCTGTACCACACCACCCCCCTCACCTGTACCACACCACCCCCCTCACCTGTACCACACCACCCCCCTCACCTGTACCACACCACCCCCCTCACCTGTACCACACCACCCCCCTCACCTGTACCACACCACCCTCCTCACCTGTACCACACCACCCCCCTCACCCGTACCACACCACCACCCTCACCCGTACCACACCACCCCCCTCACCCGTAGGGTGCGGCGCCGCACGGAACTGCGGGGGGAGGGGCCTGCGCCCGAGAAAGGCGCCGCATGGGACTGCGGGGGGGCGGGGCCTGCGCCCCCAAAAAAAGGGCACCACACGGGACTGCGGGGGGGCCTGCGCCCGAGAAGGGCGCCGCACGGGACTGCGGGGGGCGGGGCCTACACCCGAGAAAGGCACCGCACAGGACTACGGGGGGGCGGGGCCTGTGCCTGAGAAGGGCGCCGCTGAGCGCAGCGCCGCACGGGACTGAGACACGTGTGTGTGTGTGACTGTGTGAGAGTGTGTGTGTGTGACTGTGTGTGTGAATGTGTGAGAGTGTGTGTGTGACTGTGTGAGAGTGTGTGTGTGACTGTGTGAGAGTGTGTGTGTGACACTGTCCTGTCCACTGTCCCCCCCTCCTGTCCACTTCCCCACCCCCTCCTGTCCACTGTCCCCTCCCTCCTGTCCACTGTCCCCTCTCTCCTGTCCACTGTCCCCTCCCTCCTGTCCACTGTCCCCTCCCTCCTGTCCACTGTCCCCTCCCTCCTGTCCACTGTCCCCTCCCTCCTGTCCACTGTCCCCCCTCCTGTTTACTGTCCCCCCTCCTGTCCACTGTCCCCCCCTCCTGTCCACTGCCCCCCTCCTGTCCACTGTGTCCCCCCGCCTGTCCACTGTGTCCCCCCCTCCTGTCCACTGTCGTCCCCCCCTCCTGTCCACTGTCGTCCCCCCCTACTGTCCACTGTCCGCCCCCCCCCCTCCTATCCACTGTCCCCCCCCCTCCTGTCCACTGTCCGTCCCCCCCCTCCTGTCCACTGTCCGTCCCCCCCTCCTGTCCTCTGTCCGTCCCCCCATCCTGTCCACTGTCCGTCCCCCCTCCTGTCCACTGTCCGTCCCCCCCCCTCCTGTCCACTGTCCGTCCCTCCCCTCTGGGGGAGGGGGGGGGAACGGAGAAAGAAGGGGAGAGAAGGGAACGGGAAATTTAATTCACGGCAACGCCGGGTCTCTCAGCTAGTTTTTAATATTATACATTTCAAACTGGGACAATCTCCCGGAGACTCTCACAGCCGCCACCAGGTATAAGGCTGCTCTTACAGTGACGGCAACGCACCCGATGACGTCACCCCTCACCATTGCGATAGTTGTAATTCAAGTTTAGGCGACGTCGCTGCCTATAAGGCCAGTGATGTCATAAAAGGGGAAGGCAGAGGGACGGAAAGGCTCTCTGATTGGCCACAAGGGGAGACCGTCGCCGAAATAAATCAAATATCAGTGACAACCAGATTTTGGTAGCACTGTCGCTCCGTCACCGTTGCGTGCTCTATAAGCGCTGACGACGGCAACAATGCATTTGTTTTGACGTGACGGTCGCGTCGCCGACACTATAAGCGCAGCCTAAGTTCTTTCAAAACTAAAGCTGTCTCCCATTTTAACCTGGTCTGTAACTGTTACATGCGCTTTTACTGTGCATGCAATGTCTTGTATATAATGTACAACCCTGTTCACTTAATATAACCATGTATTTGTAATCATGTATTTGTCATCATAACTCTATGCCAAGAGAGGTAACTCTCAATGTATTACTTCCTGGTAAAATATTTTATAAATAACAATAAATAAAGGCAAATACATTTCCATGTGCAGTATAATGAAATAGGTATTCCTTTACTTTTTATTGTGCCACGTGTTCCTTCATTTTATTTTTTATTATAGTAGTGGCATAAGGGGATATACTACTTGGATTTTGTATCTAGTTTATACTCTAGTTTGTCCTATAGGGTTGGATACAATCGTGCATCATTCTTGTGTATTCCAAATCCCTCAAGACAGAAAACAATTGAGGCTTCCAAGAGAGGAAATTGCTGTCCAGTGCTGAAATAAAGGAGCTGGTTCCTTAACATTTAGATGTTTCAGGCTTCATTGTTCCCTCGGGTGTGATAGGTCGGGATTGGAGCCGTGCAAAATGTTTCCCTGAGTTTGCGAACCAGGTGAAATTGGCCTTCATTTTGCCAGATCTCATAAACCTTTTTCATCCAGTTCCGGACCCTGAAATTGAGCTTTGAGAAAAGGGAAAGAGAATAGAGAGAGTCCATCTGTCCAGCGAAAACCCTATTTCAGTGTCGGGATTAAAAAAGCCGGTTCACTCAATACCTGATGGAATTTCATTGAAAGCTGGCAAAAATGCAGCATCTGAGACGTGCTACATAAAATTATTAGCACCGTGAGGCTTGTCGGAGAATTATGCAAAAGTTCACAAACACAGTTGCGACATATTTACACATTTGCAGTTGGGATATATTGTGATATTCTGCATCAACATTGCCATTGAATCCTATGGAAAACCTAAGATAGATTGTGTTTTCTGGGAAGAGCAATGTTACACCTGTAAATTTAACATGATTTTTCTCTGTACATGTGAATTATTTATACCTGGTTGGGTTCCTTTTAATGGGAGAGTTGTCCTTTAACTGTTAAGGGCGAACTGCACTCCCTACAGGGTATTAATCATGAATCTCTCGCCTTAATTGTCTTCGATCTATTATGATAGACTGGTACCGTAGTGTGGTGCTATGTTTCCAGATCACGTCCTAATTCCTCCTAATTGCCTCCCTTACGTGTTGACCAAGGTGGGAATGTGAAGGCTCTGTGTGCCTGGCAAACGCCTGATTTCTCAAGGCTGTTAATTAATGATTATGAAGCCTTCAAATTTTTGATGAGGCCCCAGCACTGCCCGACATTACCAGTCTCTCCGCTTCGTATTGAGGGAGAGTAGTCCGAAAAGATCCTCTTAACCCCTTTGCTGCCAGAAGGGAAGTCAACAACGTCCCAAACCCTTATAGCAACAAAGGGGTTCACAGTGGGCCTCTGAACTTATAACAGTGAACGTTAACCCATCTTTGCCCCCGTAGAGGCAAAACTGGATTGCTTTGCAGTGCATTTGAGATCTCTCAGGCAGTATTACAGATGCAAACTTCTGTCTGAGGTTAATATAATTATGATTGGTTTGATTTCCCAGGGTCGCACTTACAGTATAGCCGATTTAATGTTACTCCACGACCTTCAGCACCAAGGACAGAGTCAACGCAAAGCTCTAGAGATGTGGCAACCATGGTGTAAAAGTACAGTAGCAACACACAAAATAGTCTGCTTTATTGCACTGCACAATTCCCTTGCTTCTGACTTCATCAGATGCCAGAGAATTGTTAGTTATTAGATGCAGAATGTGTGGGAGGTTTACGCTGCATCAGAGCCAGGGATTTTTTTTTATGCCAGGACAAGAGTAACAGGATGAGCAGGGAATAATACATCACCGTTTTAACACAGTGTGTGCATCATATAATTCTGCTCTAATTCCCCCTATTTGTCAAATCGCAAGCTGATGTACACATCACCAAATAGATGCAACATACATTTTTGTCATACTTTGTAATTGTTTTCTTGTATTTCGCATGCCAAGTATTGCATAACAATGTTTATCTTGCTGTATGTATTTGTTGGTATTATATATTTCAAATACAAGTTCTGTATATTTCCGCATTCAGTATAATGACTGGGGTCTTCATTGAATTGTTATTATGTCAGGATACATTGATGCCAAGAGATGCTAGTAGAAAATGCTGCTTTTCAAGCTAATTTTGCCCACAAATTGCTTTGGCGCGTAAACCTCTTTAGGGACTAGGTATAAAGCGTTAGTATAAGTGATTTTGTAGTGAAACAGATGTACTGTAACTTGCTATTCTGTACATCGCCTCTGTGCACCAGTGTAACAAAAATAAGTTTTATGTCTTGTGCGGTTTGTGCGTCAGCTTCTTTATCACAAAGCAAATAATTACTGTGCGAGTGGAGATAGAGGTGGAGTTTGAATGCTGTCTGTGACTGTGATACACATATGTAAATTATAGGTAACATTCAACTTCAAGTACGAGCCATGTTTGTGCCCCAGAAATGCATTAAAATTGTCAGCCAAGTTTTTTTTTTGTGTGTGTGAAGACAAATACAAAGATGCAAGCAATTCAGAATGCATTCATATGCAGGTACATGGTGCACCCTATGTAAAGAATACCAGGGGCAGATTTCATTAATAAATCGTATTGCCAACCTAATAGACTGTCGCTAACAGAACTGTGACTGATGGGGGGAACACACGCTTAATAAGGCCCCAAACTGAACCTCCGTGTGTGCAAGCAGCATGGGGGATATAGCTGTCACTCACTGCGGGAGCTTCCAAATTCACGTCCCACAATGCTTTGCTGCTGTGGATGCAAAGCATTGTGGGAAGTTCCTAATGTAATTGACAACTATACACTTCACGCTAAGGTGCAGTTTGGGACCTCAGTAAGTTTGCAGTTCCTACATGGGCTCAGGACCACACTATACTGCCTTGGAGTTGTCGTTACAGATTATATTTTACCCCATGGAGACACCTCACAAACCATTAGGGGTTCCTGAGCCCCCTGTTAGGAATCACTGATCTAATTAATACTTCTGCTATTGTCTCTATTTTTGTATACCTTGATATATCAAAATGTTATTTTACCAATATGTTTGTTTGTAATTGAGAGGAGCGTCCTCATGGAAACAGCCATGTTATATTTGATCCACAGTTAATACAAATGGTTTTTTTGCCTGCAGTGCTTTTATTTCAAAAGGCCTCATCTTCTATGAAGATGAGGCTGATGTGTAGGGTTGTCTGCAAATACTTTTCCCATCGCATCTGGGATTTGCGTGGATGGAAATTCCTACTTGTCGGATTCCTTGTTTAATCCGTTTATATTCACTCTCTGACAAACACATTGGGCAGATAAGTATATTAGACATATAGAGCATGAACTAAATGCTTATTGTTCCATTTCCTTTTGGCAAAAGGAATGTGCGCGGCGATCTAGAGTTCAGTGCCCAAATAGTCTTGCCATTTTTTCAAGCTCAGTAGATGCAGCTCTTGGAGTCCAATAAGGAAACCCATGGGATTAAACTCTTCACTGATAAATCGGGGCATTTATATTTACATTTGCATTTTCCAAAATAGAAAACTACTAGTGACTTTCTGGATTTTAACAATGTGCACCAGATGTAAGAAACCATATCTACTGTGCACCAACAATGTCACAAGGCATCAAAATACACTTTCTCTGCCCCAACACTGCCGTAGTTCATAGTACGTAGACTCTGTCAACTGAAAAGTCATAGAGTAAGTGCTTCCTTAGCGTTTAAAGCTTGATAACCGCCTTTGTGTGGGTTGTGATGTTCAACAGGTTGATCTTCATTGCTTGCACCAATATCGAGATGAAAGCGCTTCAATAAGCTAAATAGTTGCGTGGATGACAGGGTTCTTCTCTCTCTGGTTTCAGTGGGCAGGAAGCAGTTCATGACATTTGAGTGGGCAAACAACGCAGCCAATGTGTTGGGGTGTGACTGTGAAGAGCTCTCCACCGCTGTCTTCAAACACCACCTCAGACAGATAATTCAACAAGTGACATCCGGACCAAGGCGCGGGAACCAAGAGGATGACACAAAATCAGGTAAGGAGCTATGCCTACTACCTGCATCCTAATTCCAGTGTGTGCTTACCCCATCTCCACGTCAATCAAGCATCAGATCTGCTGGGAGATACACACAATGAACCTTGTACTAGTTAATGCAAATATCACTCTCAATGATTATGGGGGGGGGGGTTGGGGGGGATCACAATTTTGCTTATTTGTATATTATGCCAAAGGAATATAGCATATGTCTTTAAAATAAATAAATCATACAGTTTAACAAATATCCTGATGCATCATGCTCTCCCCGTATAAGCAGTAAGCACCCGTTGCTTATTGAAAGTATACATTCACATTGTAGCAAGTGAATCTGATTTCTCTCCAACCAGGCACCTGGGGAATTATTTTTTTTAATACTTTTATTGTATCATTCATCTACTTGTAGGCTTTATATTGCCATTTATTTAAAACAAAACTTCTGAATATCGTCTTTGCTTTATTTTTTTAAATAACTTTTTATTTCTCAGAGTTTTCATGGGGTACAGAAAACAGAAAGGGGGCAAGGGAACATACGGACTGAAGGGAGTGAGACATTACCCCAGATCAAACTGTAGTGCAAAAAGAGTGCGGTCCATCATAATAGTGAATGGAGTGGGGGAAGGTGGAGGGGAACACACAGGATAGGATGGGGGGGGGGGGGGCATAAGGGGGGATGCCTGCAACCTTGGTCTGGTCATCTTCTCTCCCTCAGCAAATAGAGGCAAAGAAACTATGTAACTGGGACGTATTACATTTTTAGGACTTGAGGCCACATTTAATGAATGGTGCTAAGCCTTAAATTATTTGCATCATTTAGTAATTCTGTGCCTTTGTGAACAGCCAGTAGTCCTGGAAAAGCCCTTGAGAGTAGTTCATGCACAAGTCCCAAATCATTTAGTATGTACCAGCAACCGCAGGTTTTTGAAAGTTACTAGATGAAAATGTTCATTTCTCAAAGACTTCAGCTACCTGTAACTCAGTTTCCTGCTCCCAGCTGAGTTTAAACATTTACATGTGAATGTTTTTTTGGGGGGGGAGGGGGGTGAACCTTGACATTTTCAGTCTAATTGACCAGCACTCTTATTATTCTGACATCTGCCAAAGAGAGAACCCAAAAGACCGTGAAGGCTGATCTAAGGCGATCAGTTTCCTAGCAACCAGCACAGGTGTATAGAAATCCTCTGCCAGGATTGCAAACATAGGAACATATGAAGAGGCAACAGATAAAAAGCATGTAGCACGACTATTTTCCCTGCCATAAAAGCTTTTACCTTATTTTAATTAGTTTTTCTGCTCTATTTGGACTCAACTGATTCTATTCCAACGCATATTTGAATAACTCTGCCACCTTCATCAACACCTCTGCTGGGATGCACTGCCATGCATCCACTATTCTTTCAGTGAAGAATGACCCCTTTCCCATTAATGCAGAATGTATGGTAATGGTATGATGTGCAATATTAGGGATTAAGGAGGCGCTAACACCCTTAAGTGCTTACTAATGCAATTAACTGCGATAAAAATATTATAGTAACAAGTGCAAAATCAAGTGATAAAAACAATATAAAGGTGTCACACCCCGGCTTCTACCCTCCGGTGGGGTTGTCTTCACTCTTCCCCAGAAATGTAGATAGTTTTCTCACGATCCAGGGGGAGCATGGGGAATATAAACACACAAAAACAACAATCTCAGTGTAGATGTAACCAATATAATGGTCCCTAGTGAATCTTGGCCCCTATGAGCAGCCTACTCACAAGAAGGTAGTAGTTTTCAAGCAGAGGTGACTAAGGGCAGGCTGTGGACTTCAGGAAATGCAGAGTTGCCTCTTCACTGGGGAATTGCGACCTCAGCAAGGGAGAAATGAACGCACATAGCACAGATCATACGATTCAAACAATTTATAAAACTCTAAAAAGTGCACACTTACAGCGTTGCAAATTTAAAACAGCATGTAAGCTATAATTAGCTTTTTAGTGACCACTGGGAGACAAGCGCCGCCTCTCACCGCACCGAACCGGACGGGAACTCCGGCTGGACCCCTCGTTGGTAAGCTGGAGACACTGCTCCGTCGCCGATTCCCGGATGTTGACGTCACTTCCGGTTTCGCTGCTGCGGTGCAGGCTGGGATTCCTCTCTCCACAGTCGCGTCACAAATGGGCGGTACCACTTTACGCGTTTCGCCAACCAATGATTCGGCTTCCTCAGGAGTGACACTTTTGGCAGCCACCAAAGGCTGACGACTTTGGGGTGACTCAGGTGTTGTGTCCCAGAGATTCTTTGTGGAAATAAATAAAGTTATTATTATGTATTATTACGATAGATGAGGTCTTTCTGGAAATGTTGATATGGTATAATACATTAGGTCTTTCTGGAAATGTTGGTATGGTATAATACATTAGGTCTTTCTGGAAATGTTGATATGGTACAATACATTAGGTCTTTCTGGAAATGTTGATATGGTATAATACATTAGGTCCTTCTGGAAATGTTGATATGGTACAATACATTAGGTCTTTCTGGAAATGTTGATGTGGTATAATACATTAGGTCTTTCTGGAAATGTTGATATAGTAAAATACATTAGGTCTTTCTGTAAATGTTGATATAGTAAAATACATTAGGTTTTTCTGGAAATGTGGACCCAGTACAATAAATTCAGTGTTTCTGGAAATGTTGACACGGTACAGTAGATGAGGTGTTTTTGGCAATGTGGACATGGTATAATAGATTAGGTCTTTCTGGAAATGTTGACACAGTACAATAGATGAGATCTTTCTGTATATGTGATCTATTAAGTGGCATCAGATCACTTTTTTTCCCTTCACCAATCAGCTACATGCAATCTGGAGCCATCTTTTGCGCTCTACCAGGAATGGTTATGGATGACCCGATGCTCTTGCTTGGGACTATAGCGTATACTTGAAGTGTAAAAACATCACTAATACCAACCATTACAAGTACAAAAGAGTTATAGCAGTGGTAAGGGTCCTGGAAAAGATTTGTATACACGTTGTAATACCTTTCATTGAACAAATCCCACATTTTGTACACCAGCTTTCAAGACCACAAAAGTGCCTTGTTTCCATCTATCTGAAGATGACCGCACTCTTGGTCAATAAAGTCTCTTGAGACTTCACATCGGTATAAGTGACATCACTACCTGCTAAAACGTCAGCCACAAAGAAATGAATACGTGTCGATATGTTCCACAGGGCAGAAAATGACCGGCGTGGAATGTGTTGAAGGGATGGCAGCAGGTCTCTATGAAGAACTTTTTGCAGCTATTGTCTCACTTATTAACAGGTAATAATCATGTCTTTCTTCCAAGCCGTTTCATTGTATGTGGGGGAAAAAAAACCCAGAATGCTACTTTTTGTGCCCGCTCCTAGAATCATGTTATCGTCGGTTGAAACACTGTAAGGGGGGCTGTATATGAAGGCATAATAAAATGTGCATTATTGTCTGTTAGTGACCCTTCACTTGAATGGCTTTTAACAATCAATTACACGCATAAAGACCTCTATTGCTCTTATTCAATAGGCTGTAAAGATCCCAGTGCTTTAGACCAGGGGTGCGCAAAGTGGGGGGCGCCTGGAGAATTTTCAGGGGGTGCGCGGCGGCTACAGAGGTGCCACGCTCTACCCCAAGGCATTTAAATGAAATGCATTGGGGGCCCGCTTCTCTTACCTGATCTTCGGCGACGCGCCGCCATGGTAACCGGTGTCAAATGACGCTGCGGGGTCATGTGATGTCGCGTTGCCATGGCAAAGTGACGTCACATGACGCCGGAGCCAAGTTGGAGGGGGGTGGCGGGGATGCGAGCCGGGAGGTAAGCAGGCAGGTGCAAAACTTTGCGCACTCCTGCTTTAGACAATGTTAGTCCCATTCATTTACATGAGCATGGTTAGACCGGTTGGCAGTATATTGAATAGGGGTAAAATAAAGAGAAATGTAATCATGTCTCCTAACGTCAATATACTGTATAAAGCTTTTTTTTTTATCCTACTGTACTTTGCCGTGCTCATATGGGTAGAGCTGAGCGAAACGAAACAAAATTCATTTGCAGAATTGTAAGCGATGTAGCACGACTTACTGTCGCCGGTGCAGGGGACGAACAAGCAAACATCCGCGGCGCCGGCGACAGTGCCTGCGGGGATCGATTGCGACCCGGGAGCATTAACGTCGGGGGGGTTCATGCTTCTGAATGGGACCCCTACAGCGTTAATCCATCCAAGCCATACAGTGTGGAGGAGTTGCGCAGAGGTACACAGCGCACTCTTCTACAGTACGGCTCCGGCCCCAGTATTTACTGCTGCACAGCGCGCCTGGCGACCCGGCGGTGCGTGCACAGTAAAAAGCCGCGACCGGCGGTCTGTAGGAGAGCGATGGGATGCATGGGGGACGGGCATGATGGGGCATATCTGCTTTTACATTGGCTGCCCGCCGACTACGTGATTGCGTTGTGGCATGGGAAGACAACATTATTGTCTTCCCTGCCAGCGTACGCGTCATCGCGCTTTGCGCACGCACACACAAGGCCTCTGGGGCCTGCCCCATAGAGGGCGGTGGTATGTGGCGAGCATGCTAGAGCGCGCGCGGCAGCGGCCACCGGAACCTGGAGTAAAGAAGCAGTGTCTGTGAGTTTGCCGTGTCCCAGATCAGCTCAGAACGTAAGAAGCTCTCTCCGTGTCTGAACAACCCCTTGATGATGTAGATGATCGAATATGGGTACCTACATCATGAGGGGACAAAACTATAGCACCATATTTGGTCATCAAGGGGGTTGGACAGTGTTAATATCCTGTCCAACCCCACTGATGTAGATTACCGAATATGGTCCTATAGTATTCCCCCTCATGACGTAGATATCCATATTCGGGCATCTACGTCATGAAGGGGGTTGGACAGACGCGGAGACTGCTTCCTGCCTTCTGAGCTGCTCTGGGATTGCAAAGCTCACGCAGACTGCTTCTGTATGTCCTGTACCTCTGCGTATCTCTTTCAGACTGTGTGGCTTGAAGGCTGATGGTTCTGAAGGATAAACGTCCGCGGGAGTCCCAATCAGGACCAGGGACCCCAGCAGTTAACCCTTTCTGTTTTCGCTGCCGCCATCGCTCACCACAAGCAATCGCGGCACCGAAAACAGCAAGTCTTGCTACATCTGTTATAATTTGGCTCTATTAGTAAGCTTTCAGTGAAATATCGCCAGACATTGAGCAAACCATGGTGTGCGCCCTACTTATAATCTCAGCATTAAGAGAATCTACCGATTTTCAGAGAATTTTGCAAATAGGCGCATTAAACAAATTTTGAAAGCACATGTAATTAATGCGTGGCGTATTGCTAGCGATCTCTGATTTATTCTGCATGGATCATGGCCTCATGTTTTGAACATCTCTGGTGGTTAAGGACTGGTTCTGTGGAACGACAAAAGGCATTTAGAAGATAAGGAGTGTATGTAATATTGCATATAGGGTTGTCCATCTCCCTTTATTCTGCAGCAAAAAAAATAGCTCACATTTCTATTGCATTTCTTATTATAACTCAATCTTCAAAGAGAAAATACTGGGCAAGTGTGATTACCCTTCACAAGCTGAATACAAATTTTTTTTGTAAAAAATGTATTGCAGGATTGAAGCAGGGGGTCTCCTGAGCCGAAGCTCCTTAATTTCCTCTTCAGGCACCCCCTGTTTCCAGATATACTTACAGTACCTCCATACGGGGTGCTGGTATCTCTGCAGCCAGGGAACTGTGTGCCTAACAAAATGGCAGCGTTTAAATGTCCCTGCGGGTCAATGGGATTTTGACGTCATCCCTTGCAGCTTCCTATTGGCCCATGTGACTTGGACATTTAAACTCCAGATACCAGCAGCATTACTCCCATCAAGACCCTAATAATAGGTATCCTCTGACACCACCACCAACCAACTTTTTGAATGGGAGAAACACCAAGTTTTGGTATGACTTAACTGACGAAACGTTAAGTCCCTGAGTTAACGGATATGCGATGTTGGGTAAACATCTCCTTCGCATCTCATTATCACTAACGGCCGTTATAGCAATTCTCTTAATGAGAGAGAACACGTTATTGACTTCTGAAGACATGTGGTCAGGCTTAGCGCGGCACGAGGTTAAGTGACTTAATTGAGGGATCCGGCCCTTTGACAAACTATAAATACAATTGTTCTAGTAATTGGATGATAAGAAAATGGGGTTCTCCCTTGGGAAAACAAAAAAATTGTGAAACATTGAATGAGTGTACAGTATATAATGTCTGTGGGATGCTTTTTTTCTAAGGTCCTTGTCCTCCAGTCTCCTGACTTTGGCTTCTATCATGGTGGTGGATAACCCAGGATTTCAGAACCCTCGTCACCAGAAGAAAGAGAGGGCAGCTACATTTGAAGAGCTTTGTCATAACTACACACACGAGCGCCTGCAGTGTCTGTTCTACAGGAGAACGTTCAGTACTACCCTGGAAAGATTTAAAGAGGTGAAGTGGCTTAAGGGTACCTGTCTGTGACACCACACATTAAGTTAATGGTACAATTGCTTTACCTGTTGCAAGTTCATCTCTCCGCTTTCTAACCAGGAGAAAATCCTTCTACAGCCTCCTCTCTCCTCCTGCTACCTTGGGTAGTAGAGGATTTAATCACATCCAACAGAAATTCCAGTGGGAAGACAATATGAGAGACAATATCAGTTAGACCAGAGGGATTCCCCAATACAGCAGCAATCCTGAAAACTAAAATTGGCAGAAGATTTTTTTGTGTATAAAAAAATTAATAAATGGGTTGTACTTGTAATTGTCCTCTCTAACATGATCTGTTTTGCTCAAATGGATTTTGTGTGGGATTGCACTATTAATAATAACATTTAAAGTAAATATATATATTCGTACCCAGGGATCCATCAGACAGTGCTGAGAATGACTTCATTAGGGGCCGATTTTACAAAGCAATATGATCTCTACACGTTTCCCAGAAAAGCACGGTGTACTTCCATTTTACTATATGAAAGTCAGCTTGCATTCACCAAATATATATCAATTGTTGTCGCCCCACTGGTACTCAGGTCTTGTACCCTCATCGCAGGGTAGTACAAATCTGAATATACAGTAGTTTGTTAGACCAGCACTCGGAATTGAAACAGATATTTAAAAAAAAAAAAGTTACTAACTTCTTAGATCTATTTGCAGAAAAAAAAATCATATTTAATTCAAATATAGTGTTTTAACAGAAAAATACATGGTCAAAAAACTCTGCTTTTCAGATACCCTTACCTCAGGCTTCAGTTTTTCCTGCCATGTATTTTTGGATATGTTAAAATGCTAATTTATGTTTTAACCAAAAAAAGGAATGATTCTAATAGTAGCTCTCCTAGATATCTCCTAGTACAGGGACGGGGCAACTCCAGTCTGCAAGGACCGCCAACAGGCCAGGCATTGACGCCCCCCAGTTTGCGCCCCCTGCTCTACAAGACCTAACAAAATGAAATTCCAATACAATTACCATTGGGACAGCATTGCAACACAGAAGTGCCCTGCTCTGTGGCCGCCATGCCACGACCTATTTGTGGTGTACTGTGACAACACTATCAGTGAATGCTATGCACAGTCTCTGATTTGTGTCATTACGCTGTGTGTTGTAGTGCCCTGACGGACCTCCCATTAGTCACATTTTGGACATGCTCACCACTCCCTCAAAAACCATTTACTAATAGCTCTCCTACCTATAGAAATACAACCTTGTTGCATGGTTGGTTCTCCTAACAATGCACAACGTTGTAAACTCTTTTGAGGTTTAACTTCTGAATAACTCAACTTTACAGGAAAACGTTGAAGTGGCTTTTGATCTACCGGAGGAGTCCCCATTTGCCACGGTATCTGTCATTGACCAGACATCATTGCAGGTAAGCAGCATTATTTAGCTTATCTTTAGTTACTATATCATTCATATTTTTGGTAGACTTTGCACTCTGACCTTTGGATGGAACCACAAACTATTTATTGCACGGTGTAAACCTAGCACCTTTAATATCTCTGGAAGGTTAATAACAATAAGCTCCGAAGAGTAAACATCTGCAAAATAAAAAGCTACAAATAGTTTAGAAAATTTATCAACGATAGTTTTTGCGCAATTTTCTTTCATTTTTCTCTCCCTGGGTATTGAACTTGCATTGCTCAGTTATGTGCCATCTCTTATGCCGCGCTTATACTGCTGGCGACAGTGACACGACCAATGGCGTCAGCCGTCGCCATTGCGATAGTTGTAATGTAAGTTTAGGTGACGTCGCTGGCTACAAGGCCAGTGACGTCAGAAAGGGGGAAGGCAGAAGGACTGAGAAGCTCCCTGATTGGCCACAAGTGGAGACCGTCGCTGAAAAAAAATCAAATAACGGTGACTACCAGATTTTTGGTAGCGCCGTCGCGTGCACTATAAGGGCCGATGACGGCGACAATGCATTTGCTTTGACGCGCTGTCGCTTCACCGGCACTATAAGCTGACTGTACAGGAAGCTCTTAGAAACTTCTGAAAGCTTTCTCCTAGTAACAATTAGTTAAACGATGTACTTTTGTTGTAGAAATTAGTCATTCATTTGCTTGCAAATTTTAACAAATAATTACTACATAGATGAATATACAATATTCTAGTACTAACTCGTTTTTGTGATGGCCTCTAGCTACATTTAAAGATTACGTCCAAAGGACAGCTGTTGGGCCCAATGAAAATGAATACAGTACACTGCACAATAATGCTAAGTACTGTATTTTTAGTCCTAGCCTCCCAAAGCTCATTCTTCCAGATGAAAAACCTGCAGAGCATCAACATACCTAGAATATTGTTTATTTCGTGTTCCTTTCCTCATTTGCCACTAATGCAAAGCAATAATTAACACAACGTTCCGTTTCTGTAGCAGGATGTTTACTGGTGCTACAATGCTTCAGGAGTGGGACGTAGGTGTCAGCAGCTGTCATTACTGAAGGGTTATACTAACCCTCATTGAACAAACTTTTGATCAGTAGGTTTCATTTTTGAGTTGGACTTTGTCATGCTGCCTGAGCAGCTGGGGATGGTTCACTGGTGGCACCTGCTGAGCACACCTGTCTCACAAGCTGGCCACACTGATTTCTTCTTTTGTATCCAGTTTCTGAAACAGCTAATTATACATCGGCGTGCAGCCTCCTATTTCAATTTCAGCCTGTAATTATGGAAGGATGACATTTTACGCTTGTAGTGTATTACTTAAACTAAAGAAACTGTAGCTTGCTAAGCCCATATAGAATTGAGTGACCCGTCCCATGTGGGAGCCACCACATCCTGAGGTCCAGCACTCCAGGGGCCCCAAGATGTAGTGGCTCGTTTGTCTAGGGGAGATATGAGCGGGATCTGGCCAATGCAGGAGTGATAGAGGAGGCTTCCATCTATTCATATCCGTTTGGCTCTTTAGAGGTTATTCCTTTTGAAACTTGAAGATATTATTCTAAATTATACTGGGATATGTTGTGTTTTTCTGGGGTTGCAATGTTGATTCTGAATCCCTTTGCTTTACATTGTAGATTGCTCATTTTGTAGAGTAGGGAGCATCAACATAAGCTGCAGCTACAAAGTACAGTCTCCGGGATATGCTTAGCATATACCCCTGCCATGTGCTTTATGCAGTGCCTGGTTAAAAGAGTATTGTAATTTCATTTATTAACCTATTGTATAAACCTGTATGTTTTCTATGATCAGCATTACAAGCATGGAACCTAGTAACTAGTTGGCTGATTCAAAGTAGCCATGTGTACAGGAGAACATAGGCAGCCCAGCACTGATGTCCTTGTATTATGTTGCCAGTTATTTACTTGTTCTGGATGAGAATACACCCTCCATGTCCATGAGTTGTAATGATTTGTGACTGTTTGGGAGACAGGTTGCCAAGCGGAAAACAGCTCATTACATCAATTCACTTGCAAAATAAGTAATGTGCTTCCTGTGCTCTTTGTAATGAACTGTGTTTCTATGAATCCCAGTGAAGTTTATGCTGTAGAGATCAACATTTATAGTTTAGAAAGCAGCAGCAGCAGCTGTAACTCAACAACCTATTGTTAAGTGGCCAAATAGATGAGCTTTATTAAAGGCGACTTAAATTCAAGCATCACAGGCCTATCCAGTATGCTATGAAGTCAATTTTCATGTCAGAAGCTTCATTCAAATGGCCTGTGTTTTTAAAATAATAGTAACTTTATTTCAGATAGTGCTCTTCTCCCAATGGGACGCAAGGCGCTTCACAATTCCAATATAGCACACAGGAACATGTACAGACTCTGGGACACAGTCCCTGCCCAGATGAGCTTACAATCTATGTTTTTGGTGCCCTGAGGCACAGGGAGATAAAGCGACTTGCCGACGGAGCTGAATCCAGTTCCCCTGGTTCAAACTCAGTGTCACTGTTTACAGTCAGTGCCTTGACTCACGGAGCCGCTGCGACTATTGGATAATTGTAAGAACAGCTAGCGGCTAGCATGTGACAAGCATGACAGGACCCAAAGTAATGAGCAGGGCACAAATAAATACATCCCTTACTCTCATTGCTATTGAAACATTCAGTTATTTTAATTAGTACATTGTTTTCTTTCTTTGGCCAGTTACATGAAATTACCCATTTAAAGGGGCAACATGCGTCGGAAGCAGGGGGTCGGCAGAGCTGAACCGCGTTAAGTACAGCTCCGGAGACCCACTGGTCCCCGAGATACATAATGGGAAAGATTACTTCCTAGTATTTAAATCCCCCACATTACACGGGCCAATAGGAAGCCACAACAGATGATCTGACAGCTTCCTGCTGGCCCGTGTAACACAGGAAATTGAAACCACCGTTTTGTTTCCCATCAAGGGAAGGGTACCGGTGTTACCCTTCCAGCTATGTATCTCGGGAACCAGAACCTGAAATAAACGTGGTTCAGCATCGGAACACCTCCTCCTTCCTACCTATGTAAAAAGGGGGGGGGGGGGAAGGTATATACAAAACAAACAGACAGAGGTAACGGCTCCTTTAAAAACCTGTTCATTTCGCCATCACATCTGATAGACCCGACAAAGATATTTTAAGGGTTTCACCTATGTTGTGCCAGGAGTTTATTTGATCAAAGACAGAATTGCTGAATGATTTTCAGTATTTATGATAAACAGTGAAATGTATGCTACAGCACAGGGGTAGCCAACGCTCATTCTCAAGGGCTACCAGCAGTTCAGGTTTTCAGGATATCCCTGCTTCAGCATAGGTGGCTCAATCAGTGGCTCAGTCTTCGACTAAGTCACTGATTGAGCAACCTGTGCTGGAGCAGGGATATCCTGAAAACCTAACCTGTTGGTAGCCCTTAAAGACGGGAGTTGGCTACCCCTGCATGTATGCTCTTCCGTGCGGTTTCCATGGTGTGTTCCTGATTTATTTGTGAGTTTGTCAAACCAACAATATGTTCGGGAAAGTTGCTCACTGTACTGTATGAGCTCCTAAGAGACGTACAGTACTGTATGTCTAGTTCTGCAGAGTGGGACAGCTGAATTTTCTGGACCGTGCTATCCCTAGAATGCATAATTACCACTCTTCTGTCTACAAGCACTATAGCTGGAGCACATTTCTAATTGATTCTGTACTTTGCTTATAAGACACAACACTTCCCCTTGGAGGTGGGAATTGGGAATAGCTGGATGCACTTTGGATGAAAAATGCATGTGCAGCTGGCCTGGGGAAATCCTGACCATAGCAGATGTAGGTTAAATGACACATCTGACAGTTAATTGAGATGTATGAACGCTGAAGTAAGACCCAGACGTTCTTATTTTATGGTTAAGGCTGTCAGTGAGAATAACTTACTTTGGGGCTCAGCACCTGTTCTTGAGAGATAAATATTTTTTTTATTAGTCGAGTAGTTGATACAACAATGGATTCACAATTCAAGAACCAATGTGTTCTCCTAAAATCTGATGATATATATATATATATATATATATATATATATGAACCATATCGTGAATTTAAATGTATAAATATTCTATAGCACTTTCTAACCACCTACAAACGCTGCTGCCAGAATCACTCTACTCTTTCCTAAATCTGTCTCAGCGTCTTCCCTGCTGAAATCCCTCTCCTGGCTTCCTATCAAATCCCGTATCACACATTCAATTCTCCGCCTCACTTTTAAAGCTTTACACTCTTCTGCTCCTCCTTACATCTCAGCCCTAATTTCTCGCTATGCACCATCCCGACTCTTGTGTTCTGCTCAAGGATGTCTTCTATCTCCCCCTTTGTATCTAAAGCCCTCTCCCGCCTTAAACCTCTCTCATTGGCTGCTCCAGACCTCTGGAATACCCTTCCCCTCAATATCCGACTAGCACTCTCTCTATCCACCTTTAAGACCCACCTTAAGACACATTCGCTTAAAGAAGCATATGAGTAGCTCCGTGGCTAATACTATACATATGATACATAAAGCTTGGCCCCCTGCAGACGCACTTACCAGAACGCCCTTCCACTGTCTCTGTACGTTCTCCCTACCTACTAATTAGACTGTAAGCTCTTCGGAGCAGAGCGTCCTCTTCCTAAATGTTACTTTTATGTCTGAAGCACTTATTCCCATGATCTGTTATTTGTATTATTTGTTATTTATATGATTACCACGTGTATTACTACTGTGAAGCGCTATGTACATTAATGGCGCTATATAAATAAAGACATACCGTATATACATACCTATATGCAATCCAGGACCAATACAACACCAAGAACTTCAACAGTCATTCACAGATTGCAAAAATAATGCAATAACGAGTTTCTGCTTGAAATTTGCCATCATTTTTAGACCAAACTGTGCCGTTTGTGTTTTTATGCCTGGGACTTCTTACGTGTTCATAAATCCTGCCACAACATTTCATTTCATGCAGATTTTCCTCTGGTGCCGTAATTAATGGCAACGAATAGTTTTGTGCTTATCAAAATAACAGCATGGACTTTTTTTTTTGTTGTAAATTGTTGGTTGGTAAAGATGAGGAGAATTCTACAAGACACAAACTGCTCTTGTTTTTTACATCCATTCTGAGCCGAGGGATCTCTGCCCCGGAGCACAAGTACGTTCTACTGGAAAACTCTTGGTTGTGCTGCAATTTAGATCACTTCTCCAGTAATAGTGAGAATGTAGATATGCCGCGCAATGTTCTTGGTATTGATTGGCTGGTATTGTCGTATCCCCAGTAGCGGAATTCCCGTTTGGCCCTGGCCTGGGGCGGCAAAAATGTCTGCCCCCCCATATGCTTTTGCCGTGCTCTCAGGGCCTACCGGACCTAAAGGGAATGCACTTAGCTGTGTCGGCCGCCTCCTTTCTGCCGTCCCCTCCATCTCCTTTGGAATCCCCAGCGTCAAATGACGTCCCACGGTGTCTCGTTGCCATGGCAACGTGACGGCACGATGTCGCTTTACCATGGCAATGCGACGTCGTACGCCATCACATTGATGACATCGGTGGCGTCGTGTGACGCTGGGATTCCGCAGGAAATTGCGGGGGCGGCAGCAAGGAGGTGGCGAGTGCCTAAGGGCATTAGAGGTACGCGGACCTTTCATACAACGTCACGATCCATGCAAAATCTTCCCCTTTTTATGTCGCTGAAAAAGCAGTGAATGAGTCAGAGTTGGCAGACGATTCGGCAAACATTAACAGAGTATTCCAACTTAAATTGGGGAGCAGGGGGTCTCTGGAGATGATCCGTGTTCATTTCAGCACTGGAGATACCCTGCTTCCAGAGATACTCACCGCGGGAAGGTGCGGATGGTACTTTCTGGAAGGTTTAACGCCCTTGCGTCACTAATAGCAGCAACGAATGACGTTCAGGCTTTCTACTGGCCCGCGTGACGCTGGAGATTTAAACCTCCTTTTTTATTTTTCCCAGCAGCTCTCTTCCATGTAAATATCCAGGAATCAGGGGGTCCCAGGAGTTGACATTTACATGGTTCAGCTCCGGAGATCTCCTGCTTCAAATACGTGTTAAAAAAAGAGGGACAGGAAAATGTTTTATGCAGCGGGAACTGATCCGTTAAGTCAATGTGCATTGCAATTTTGCTTAACATGCTAATTTTCTAAAATCGCTGAATTCTCTAAATGCTGAGACGATATTTAGGGTACACACACTGTGTGTCACTCACTGTCTGGCAATATTTAGTTCAAAGCAACATTATTAGCCCTTGGAGTGTAGTCTCGTGGACTTCAGCATGGTCCTGTATATTAAGCCAGGGGTGCGCAAACTGGGGGGCGGAGATTTTGCTGGGGTGGGAACGGGACGTTGCAGAGGCCCAGCGATCTTCCACACGGCATTTAAATTAAATGCCGGGGGATCACGTGAGGCCCTTTCAACACTTTACCTACCCAGATTCAGCCTCACTGTGACGCATCGCCATGGCAACGTGGCATCAAATGACGCCGCGGGGACATGTGATGTGACGTCACAGCGTCATTTGACGCAGCTCTAAGGTAGGGGGGGCGCGGGCGACGCAGCAGGGAAGATAGGGGAGCGCAGCACAAAACGTTTGCGCTCCCCTGTATTAAGTATTGTCAAAATTAGGTCTAACCCCAAATATTTATTAAAAGGTAACAAAATAGTACTCTTATTTAACTAGCACATTAAAAAATAATGCCCTTTTTTCATTAGTATAAGAGAGAATCCCATACATCTGGCTGTCTCTGTAGAATCTTGCTCAGAGATTGTGCTGAGCTCCTTTAGTAATTAACCTTTCCGGCTCTGTGACCAACATCCATTGGGTTATAATAATGATCAATGCAAGTACAGAATATGGATTATGCAATCTTGAGTAATGAGTACATTCTACATAAAAAATATTGGCATGCATCTATCAAGCCATCTTGTTTCCATATAATGCAGCTGTAATTGATATACACATATAAATCGATAAGAATGTAAAATAAATTAAAAGACCAAGATGACGACTAAAAGTAAGATGGGAGGATTAAATCAGAACATTTGTTGGAGCGACACAGAGAAAAGAAACTGTAATATCATTGGGGAGGCCTTCATCTAGCAGTGGGTCAACAATGGCAGCTGCTGATTTTATTTATATATATAAAAAAAAATATATATATATATACATATATACATATATATATATATATATATATATATATATATATATATATATATATATATATATATATATATATATATATAACATCAGCAGCTGCCATTGTTGCCATTGTATACACACACACACACACACACACACACACACACACACACACACACACACACACACACACACACACACACACACACACACATTATGTATATCATCATCATCATCATCATCATCTTCAGCCCTTGTCGACCCACTGTAGGATTAAGCCTCCCAATGATCTCCCAGGTGCTGCGATTACAGCCGGTCTTCTCCACTTCGATCCACACATTTTCTGATTTCATCCTCCCATCTTGCTTTTAGTCGTTTTTATATCTCGGAATTCAATTTGATGGTAATTTCTTCTCGTAATACTGTATGTCCTTCCCACTTCCATTATAATGTTTTCCCCCTTGTGATAATGTTACAGACTTTTCTGTATATATGCACTCACACTATATATATATTTCCATTTGCTATATATATATATATATATATATATATATATATATATATATATATATATATATAGCAAATGGAAATATTACTGTATGCTCATTTGCATGTCTTAGACAGGTCTGCAACCCCGCCTTTCACCATTATCACACAGCACTTCCACTGCAGCAAGGGATTTTGGGAAATGACATGCAAATGAGCACTCAGTGCCACCTTTTGCTTCAAAACCATTCAACATGGTTCCCCTATAGGCTTAAGCTTGCTGCATGGTCACAGCATTGAGCACAGCCAGGGTTAAGATGCATACCCAGAAAACCACCCACAGACAGACAGACTGTTTCGACCTTAATGGGTCTCTTCAGTGTGGGGTTGGTTACACTGGCTATGCAACCTGCCAGACTTCCCGGCACCTATATGGATTTATAGTAAATGCACAACTATCATAAAAGAGACTTTAATACATAGGATCACTTGGGGAGACCCATAGCTGTAAGGGAAATAGGACGGGGATATCTGGGCTCGAAAAACATGAGTCTGGGGACATTGGGCAGCTCCGGTGTAATTCAACCAGCGTACCTGAAAATCATGCCTGTATGCCAGGGAGAAATAGGGGACTATCGGTAACTTTGGCCCTCGAACCCCTGCAAACAAAACAATTGCATTTCTACCCAAATATCCCACCTTAAACTTCCACTCGGAAAGTTTCATGACTCTAGGTCAAAGGGAACATGAAAAGTGGAAAAGCAGGGGACACTTTAACTTTTACATGTGATAATACACGGCCCCTGACTTATGGTGCTGTGTAGCTACCAGGGACCCACGGTTCTCGGGTAACCAGATGGGATTAACCTTTATTGTATAGCCTGGTTTACCCCCTCACCGTCACAAACTGGAAACCATTTCTCCCAGTGTTTAATGGTATCACTGGTTTCCAGAAGTGGACAGTTACTTGTAGATACCATTATATTATTTACAATGGAAAAAAACACAAAACAAAATTGGAGCGCCATAAAGTTTATGAATAGCTATTTTAGCTGAGCGATGAATCTCATGAAACGAAGATATTATGCAGAATAACATTAAGCAAATGTGTCTGGAGGCATAAAGTCAGCAGTATGTCTTGTAAACTATACAAAAGGCGACTTCGAGAAATAGATTTAAGTGGTGCCAGGAAGTAGCGGCAGAAATCATTATGGAGCGTGCCCTTATTTATGGCTTTGCTCGACAGATCAGCCAGCGCACATACATTTGCGAAACCCTTGAAAGTCTCCTTAGGTGGCTGGAGAGTTTTAATACAGTTGAAGGGTTATCAGTTATAGTGTTAATGGGGGGGGGGGGAGGGGAAAGGCAAAATAAATGACTTAGGAAAGTAAACTCTTGAATTAACCATTTGAGTGCCGGAGAGGTCGGGGCACCGGAGTGCCCTCTGCTCCTCCGGCACTGTGCGGTAATGCGACCGCTTCCAATTGTGGTCACATGGCCGCGACAGCCATTTTCTAGGAAGCGGAAGAGGAGGAGTCCACGCAGGACACAAAGCAGGAAAAACAAACCTCTTTGGGCATGGCATAGCCATTGCATCCTGGGACTCCCGGAGTCTCAGACCACATGAGGGCTAAAGGAGCAGTTCATCCAGCTTGTTTATTTTTTGAACCCCCCCCCCCTATTTAACAAGAGTCGTAAGCAAGGGTTCTCTGGAGCTGAACTGCTCCTGGGAACCTCTGGCTCCTGAGATACTTACTGAGGAAGGTGCCGCCAGTAGCATCACCTACAAGGGAAACAAATTGGCATTCAATCTCCTGCGTTGCATGAGCCAATAGGAAGCTGCAATGTCACCCGTTTAACATATCAGATTTAAACAACAGAAAGTAACCAGCAGCACCTTCTAAGTATCTCAGAAACCCGAGGTTCCCAGACCTGAGATTAATGTGGTTCAGCTCCAGGCGACCCCCTGGTTTTCAGGTTTCAAAACGGTCTTCTAGGCCTTGGCAGAATACTGATCCATTCACACTGATGCGTTGTTTTTGCTTTGCAGTTAAATGTGCACGTCAGCAATCCGATGGAAGAGCAGAAAGGTCTCCTTTGGATTCTTGATGAAGAGGTGCTCATCCCAGGTTCCAACGACAGCACCATCCTCAATCGCCTGTGTTCATATTTTGAAAGTAAAGGAGATGATAAACAAGGTAAGAAATCGAGGGGCCCGTGTCCGCCAAGAGGTTTTTTTAATTGACCTTTGTGTTGGCGCGTCAACATTTCCGTGCTAAAAAAAAGACCACAAACCTACCTAAAAAAAGTGTACCGCTTATGAAGACTTCATACATACGATGACGCATCATTTGGTATTTGAAATTAATTTCAACACATTGCCTTATGTTGAATACCTGATTCATTCAATTTAAATGAACATAGAATTATGTATTTTTTTAAATTTTTTTAGAACTAGTGTTAGGAAATACCAATTATTAGTGTGATATTATTTATAATAGCCCTACTGTGAAAATAATACATTTTGTTAACCTATATAATCATCCACACCGCATCAAATAAATAACCCCTGCACTAACACTATGGAGTCTTTTTAGGGTTTGCGACAAGTTGAACTTGGCGAATGATGTTGGCGCACTTTGATCTGGCGCACAGTAATATAGTTTTTTTAGTACATCTGTACATCTTACATCTGTACATCTGCAGTCCATTTCTGTGCACCAAAGCAAAGGAAAAAATTATTTTTTGATGCAGACAGAGAAATGTAAGGTTAGTACATAGGCGCAGAAATTGCGTTCAACATACCCCTATGAGAATTATATAAATGCTAAGGAGGAAAAAAAAAAGATATAGCTGTGGACGCTGTATGTGTGTATATGTATTATATATATATATATATATATTTTACACACACACACACACACACACACACACACACACACACACACACACACACACACACACACACACACACACACACACACACACACACACACACACACACACACACACACACACACACATATCAACTGTAAATATTACTGTATATTCATTTGCATGTCTTAGACAGGTCTGCAACCCTGTCTTTCACCATTATCGCCCAGCACACACACACACACACATAATCTTAATAATTGTGGTGATATATATATATATATAAACAGAAAAAGACTGCGCTCCTCAGGTGTATACTGACACTAATGTCTAATTGAAAAATGCTAATCTGACGTCAGCAATATAAAACTGGCATAAGATGGATGGATATTGTGATTGCTGATTGACTCACACTAATAAAAACACACAATGCGATAGATATTAAATGCTAAATAAGCTGAATGTTAAAAGCTACTGCTAAACCTGCTATACCAATTGAAAGATATTGAATTGTATTGCTACAAACATGCCGTGAGTGTGGATAAATGATTATAATAAATACCACTCAGATGGAGTCCCCCCAAAAAATGAAAAAATACGAAAAAATATAAAATAAAAAATAGAAAATGAAACATAAAATTAACTGAACAAAGGGTCCATGAATTAGGATCTGGCTGCTCTCCGCAAGGACCAACGACCTCCCAGAAATCTGCGAACAACAAGAAAAGAAAGCACCCGTTCCTAGTGCAGCATGAAAAAATACAATTTAATAAAAAATGGTAGAACCAACAAATGCAAACTCACAAACGAATAAAAGGTAAAAGCATGTAATGAGTATACTCATTCGCCAACTGCACACGATGTAGCTCTGCTTGCACGCCACTCTCTCCTTCCGTGTAGTCCCAGCTATTCTTGAACCGACATCCGGTAGAGGTACAGGAACTGCACAGCCACAGTGTGACCAGGAAGTCCCAGCAACACACAAATGGTCCCAAAAGTGTCCGTGGTGTGTTGGCAGTGATCGATGAGGATATCCCCTGATGAAATCACCGTGAGAGTGAAGAAACGTGTAGGGAAGAAAGTTTTTTAGCTATTGTATATTAATATATACTCATCGATCACTGCCAACACACCACGGACACTTTTGGGACCATTTGTGTGTTGCTGGGACTATTATCTGCCTTGCAGGGTCACAAGTACTACACTTCCCATCCGGATACCACTGAGAGGGTGGTGGACTTCCGGGTCACACTGTGGCTGTGCAGTTCCTGTACCTCTACCGGATGTCGGTTCAAGAATAGCTGGGACTACACGGAAGGAGAGAGTGGCGTGCAAGCAGAGCTACATCGTGTGCAGTTGGCGAATGAGTATACTCATTACATGCTTTTACCTTTTATTCGTTTGTGAGTTTGCATTTGTTGGTTCTACCATTTTTTATTAAATTGTATTTTTTCATGCTGCACTAGGATCGGGCGCTTTTCTTGTTGTTCGCTGATATATATATATATATATATATATATATATATATATATATTTATATACAGTGTTCGACAAACCTATACATTTGCTCGCCCCGGGCGAGTGGATTTAACATCGTGGCGAGCTCCTATTGGCCCAAGCAGCATACGTTTGGTACTAGGTGGCGAGTAGATTTTTTTGTGTGGCGAGTAGATTTTTTGGTGATGTGTCAACCACTGTTTATATATATATATATACACACACATTCATACACACAATAAGTCAAAATTCCATGCACTCAATGCTTAAGAGTTTATTGTAGTCCGATTACCTTTTCGGCCCCTTAAGGGCCTTTGTTTTGCGTGGCTTCTTCCGCTGGTGCATGTCCCGCTGCAGCATGTCACCGGTGGCGTTAACGTCGGCTACATCTGCTTCCTCTGCTGAGTGTAACTTTTATGAGGATCGTCTATAGTGGGAAGAAAGACAGTTAGATGGAGAGTGTCATGACAATAACAGTGCGTGAGCTGAGTGAGATATGTTTATATCATCAACCTACTGCTTCTGGTTGATGTATTTTGCAGCGAACGGTCCCATCCGTAAATGCGAACAGGCGCTTCAGCTCGAGATCCTCCACCAGCTGGGTAAAGACCCCGTCCGCTATGATGTCACTAACTGGATCAACAAAGCCAAACTAAATCTGTCAGCAGAAAACGCCATCCAAGTTCTGCAGCTGTCCAGAATGTAAGTAACCATGTTATAACATAAATGTATATTTTATATATCAATTTTAATGCCGACATACACTTAAAACTAAACCCTCCCTTTTTTTTAGAGGGTCATTTGAACCATTTGGTCTTCCAGGGTTAGATTATTTGATCTATTTTGACATCCTACTGGATTTTGAGCCTTGACTACTCACTCTGCTTTCATGAACTGGTTGATATTTAAGATTGTGGAGAGGATCTCCGTAACTACTTTGTAGTACTACTGAATTGCCTGTGTTTTTGTGGTTTCTTGGAAATTGTTATTGCCCTGTGAGTCAAATTTTCGGGGCGTGTCCAAGGGTATCCAGTAATTTCAACCTTCAGTCTATTTCATCATATGATTCTTCCAATATAATGCTCTAATTTCAGGGTACTTTTTTTGAGAAGGTGGAGACGTGAAGAATCAGAGCAGATTGAAATCTCATGGAGAATCCTAGTTAGGATAACAACCAAATATCACATTTAAATAATATTTAAAGATGGAAAATTTGCTGTTTAAATACGCAGAGCTTAGAAAGCACTGGGAATCTTTACCAAGGATGGAACTTAAAAATTATTATGTTTAGCATACAATATGCCTCTGTAAATAAAAAATAAGGCATGTTGGACCCGAGTAGAAATTATATCACAGGCAGCAGTAGATATATACTCTTGTGCTGCATTCTGTCAGTCCTCAAATGATAAGCTTCATTAAAACACACTTTGAGCCAGCTGACTTTTATAGCTTTATCGGGAGAGCTGGTACATGTAATTTCAATTGAAATGTAATCAGAACATTATGCTCTTTACACCTCCAATCAATATAACCGGCAACGAAATAACTCGAGCGGATTTTGATTTCGTTCATTTGTTTTACTAATGGCTTTAATTCCTGTACCGGGAGAGAGGAGAGCGAGATTAACAGAGGCTTTGGATTTTAGAACCTGGCACAATATTTCAGCCACATTAGCTCAGCTCCCATTGCACACACAGCCATTATTATTCAGTCATCTTATCACAGCATTAATATTGTATGCGGCAACGTATTGGAGCCTTGCTCTCTATTGATTCCTGTTGAGATTGAGTTTGATATCATTGCAATCTACGGGAAAATGGATGTTTGGACGATGCTGATCCTGGCAGCAAGATGACAGTGCTCAAAGGGACATTAACAAAATGTAGCAGTGAGGTGCGTGAATACAGAAGAGTACAGACCTGCTAGTACAAGTACAATGTAGGACTTTTGTAAGCCCTTTTCAGCCAGAGCGGCATGAGCACATTTGTAATGCAGCAATTTGTGCTGCACAAGGTAGCGAGACATGGGGGTGCGATAGGGTCGATTCAAGTCAGTGGGAGTTTCCATGTGGTCCTGCCGCCATCGGCACTACTGCACATTAATAAGTGAACCCCAATGTCTCTGGTCGTGGAGAGATTGCCTCCCAAATCTTGCCCATTACAGGGTTCCATGGCCATTGATATAAGCCCAATGATGAGGTCAGCGTTGGGGATATGGCTACCTTGGAAGAGGGAGCAGTTCCTCTCCGCAGATGATCTATTTATTGCATAGGTTGGAAGCAGGGGGTCTCCAGGGCTGAACCGCATCAATTTCATTACTGTGGACCTGGTTTCCGAGATATACCAGGAAAGGTAGCACTGGTATGTCCTGGTTGTTTAAATCCACAGCGACCCGCAGGCCAAAAGGAAGCCACGATGCATTCATTTGCGACTTCCTATTGGGCCGCCATTTTGTTTCCTCTGGAGAGGTGGGTATCTGTGCTCCCTTTGCAGGTGTGTATCTCGGGAACCAGAGTGAACCCTGGCGCTGAATCCCTGTTTGTGGTAATCTGTTGCCAATGTTTCCAGCAGTTTGAGCTGTAAACCGGAACAACAGATAATGTTACCTTAGTAATATCAGGATACATTGTAGCTGCTGAGTTACACAGACTGAAGGATTGATTGAAACTGAAAGTCGGCCATTTCGTTAGGCACACAAGCAGGATTTTGACAGATTTATAACAGGAGCACCAAACGATTGCCAGTTTTGGTAAGAATTAAACATTGTCACATGCTTTACATATAGAAAAGAAAAAATAATAATAAAATAGCCGGGAAACCTGTACTTCTGCGTCCTAGACTGTAAAACCCTCGGGCGTGGCCCATCTCCCCAAAAACCAGGAGCCTTTAAAATCAGAACTCTTCATCAGTAAATCAACAGGACGCGAGCTGGGGGCTGTAAGATCTGGCAACGTAAACCTGCGGCCATCCACTTCCAAGCTTGTAACACTGTGTCTCTTATCTGCACGCCAGCGACTACGTGAAAGATCTGTTCTCGCCCCGAGCCAAGTTTCCACTGATCTGCCGATCGGTGGCCGGCATGGAGGGGAAATCCCAGCAGGCCTTGCAGAGAATAAGCTGCGTGAGAAAGACGTTTGCCAGCAGCTTCGCGGCCGTAAGGAGGAAGTCGGTGTGTGCCCAAATCAAACTTCAGATGGTGAGACGGCTACGGTACTATGGTACCTGCATATCAAACACACTTTGGTTATTCTCTGCACGTTACGATAGCAGCATATTTTTGGATGAAATTGCCATAGTCCCTTTTCTTTGTTAAAAGGCAAAAAAAAAATCTGAATATTTAACCTTTTTCGCTGCTGGAGGCCCGGGGCAGTAGAGGGCCAACAGGACCTCTGCCATTTGTGGTCATGTGGTCATTCCAGGTGCATGACCTCCCCCACCTGATGTAAACAGAAGTTAACCAGCCCCTGGAAAATGAGCGTTGTTGCCATGATGTACCCGGTACCTGTAAATCCATAGGGGCTTTGGCATGCCAGGTATGGGACAAGTAGAGATGGGCAAATTTGGGGGGGCAAATTCGGATCGGCCGGTTCCTTTGGGTCAGGGGATTTCAGCGGATCCATCTCAAAATGGTGATTCGCGTTTTTGCGGATTTTTAATTATTAATATCAATACACTCCGCGGAATCCGCAACCCGTGGATGGATTTGGAAGAATCCGCGCCACGGATTGCTGAATCTGCGGATTGGATTCTACAAATCCAGCCACGGGTTGTATCCAATGGCGTTTTTTTGACGAATCTGTGCGGATTGAAATTGGCCAAATCCGTTTGCAGATTTTACACCGAAAAACGGATTTTGGACGGTAACAATCAGTGAAAATCCGGGAAACAGATTTGGGCGGATTCGCCCGTCTCTAGTTACAAAGAGACTTTGGAGGTTAAACATCACGGTGCTTTTATTACCCGTAGCATGCTTCACTTAGCGCTATTTACCAGAGTACTTTGCTCTTACTTCGCTCTGTTAGCATCTGCTGGTGGCTTGGGGGTGTCGATAGGAAACGCTCTGGAAGTGTTATACAGAATGGGTTCTAGGATATTCTGCACATCTCCCTGTTATTTGTTCTGCTGAGAAAATAGACTACAAAAATGAGAATACAAAAATGAGAAGGGAAAAGCAGAACACTGTAAAAAAATATAAAAGTCCACCAGCACGTGGACTTTTCCTCCGTGATATGTGAAAATAGAAACGGAGAACACACCACAAACAAGTGGTGTAATACACGTCGACAGTGCTAGTAATATCTGTAGAGAAGTGGAGTTAGGGAACTTTACACTTGCCTGTATTTTTGTTCCCGTAGAGTCTACTCCTCTATATACTTCTTGCTGTTACCAGCACCACTCTTCCAAGGCTCAATGCCTTTGTGTTTCAAGAGAAGACCCCTCACAGACCCCACAGGCGCTGGACATGCAGAGAGGCTGTGCAGTGTGTGCAGTGTGTATGTATATACATTGTATCTGCACTGTATACAGTATCTGCACTGTAAGCCCCAGCGGGATCCGGCTCCTCCAGGCTCTGCCGCCCTCTCTGCATGTCCAGCGCCTGTCGACGTGTGTTACACCACTTGTTTGTGGTGTGTTCTCTGTTTCTCTTTTCACATATCACGGAGGAAAAAGCAATAAGACCACGCGCTGGAGGAATTTGATATTTTTTACAACGTTTCATGTGAGGAGGAGTTTGAATGACCTCCTGGGACTCTGGCTGCGGGACTATAAGTATTTATTGCATTTTATAGTATTAACAGGATAGGTGCCGCTTGACCACCTTTTTATTCATTTTAAAGCAGAACACTACCTGATAGGAGACTTAGAAATGATCAGAGAGGAGCGCTCCAATCGATACAAAATTGAAAAATGTAATGGATCCTAAGGACATACTTAGGCAGACAAGCCCACACCTACGCGTTTCATGCCTTGGCGCTTTATCAAGGTTAATATAGCATACTCTCCGGAATAGCCTAAGAAATCTGGATCATATTTAAGAAACTTGATCAAGAAAGCTGTGTCGATTCACTAAGATGCTAATGAGGTGAACATACAATGTTTGACTTGCTGTAAAGTTCAGATATCCTGAGCTTGAAAAAAAAAATCCACTGTTGTCCAGATAATGTTAATGGTGCGAAGCCATGATACTTTAAGAGATCTTCCCTTGCCCATTCCAACACCGTTTTTATTTAAAAAATCTGATGCTACATTCAGGAGTTGAAGTGTTTTTAATATTAAGTGTAGGGGAGGTTAAAATGGAGCTCTACCTGAGGTTACAATAGTTACTTTAAACTGCACTGGGCCCCGGGGGAGAACTCCATTTTAACCTCCCGGACACTTAATATTTTAAATGCTAATACCTCCAGAACTGAGCATCAGATATTAAAAATAAAGTGTTGGAAAAGACAATAAAAGATCTCTTAAAGTAAGTTAAAAAAAAGTTGATTAGTGCAGACTGCTGCATTAATAGTGGCCTATACTTTAATGCAAATGCATATCTTATACATAAATGTTCATTCACACTTAAAGTTTCAAGACAGAATATTAAACACCTATCTGCATTAAATCGATATATAGCACTTGTATATACTGTATAAAGTACTAGGACCACTTGAAAACACAAGTTACGCCTTAGTGATAGATGACACATGGCAGGCTGTCTTCAATATTTTGTAACACAATCTATCATAAATTCAGGCAGATTTAAAGCACTGATTGATCCCCACCAAATGTAAGCTTACGGTTCCAAAATCAAGGGAGTCTCCTTGGAGTGTTGCACTATCTCACCTGCAGACACAGCTCCTGCATTGCCACCGCGCTTTGCTTGGGAGACAGGGGCTAAGGAGCCTATTCTATATCCGCCAAAGTGGCCATTTGGGCCATTTTCGACTGAATTCTCCATTCAAGTCAATAGGGAATTTCAGCTGAAAATGGTTCGATCCATATCTTCGGCGGATAAAGAATAAGTCTGCACGTCAATATGACCGAGTAACAAATGAGGTTGATGTCATTAGGCCTAAGGCCACTTCACTGGACATAAGGTGACTTATTGTTTAGAACAGATGAGTAAATCTGGACTTAAAAATATCTGTTAAACTGGGTGAGAGACATGTTCCTGGAAACATACCCAGTGCAGGTAAACTTGAAACAAATGATAGCGGCACAGATTGTTTGTTTTTAAGGCCTAATTCACGTGAAATGAACTTGAGCAGAGTATAAAAAGGAAGAGAGAGAAGAAGCAGATGCATGGTAGAAATCCCTTGAATAGAGCTGTAGGACAGCAGCAGCAGAACTTCCATCCGCTTCAGACTGGGGTTTCCTTCACTTTATCACGGGCATTTTAGACTGTTCTCCGAGGTCCTGGACACATCGGGTGTTTGGGGTATCCACCGGATATGTAAAAACAGAGACGGTATCAGGAGCATTTGTACATGCATTGGGAGTTTCATAAAGCGGGTCCGGGGCTGTCGGTATGTATGGCTATGTCTGGGACCCCCGGACCCACGCAGTGTATAATAGCGTAATGTTCTCAACTATACAAACATCTGGACTTATGCTTAAACGCTATGCAATCTGGGCGAGTCACTGTATCTCCATGTAACTGGATGATGATGATGATAATAATTGAGATATGAAACTCACTGATTTTCTGTGAGTTTCACTGATTTAGTCTCAGTAATTTTTACCACTTACCGCCTTAATGACCTTAACCCTTTGAGTGCCAGAGGGATCTCCTCAGTAGAGATGGGGGAATTTTAGGGGGCAGATTTGAATCCACTTTGAATCGTCCGGTTCCTTTGGTCCACGGATTTCTTTGGATGAGTCTCAAAAATGACACAAGATGATCCATCCGTCGGATTCCGTAATCAGCTGACGGGTTTTAATAATCCAATCACGCGGATTGCAGAATCCGACGGATGGATCGTTCCACCAGCGGATTGTATCCAATGGGGTTTTTTTGGATTAATCGCGCGGATTTAAACAATCCGTTGGCAGATTTCACACCGCGGAAGGGATTTTGAATGCCAAATTAGGGAAAATCCAGGAAACGGATTTGGACTGGTTCTCCCATCTCTACGTCCTCAGGGGAGGTCACATGATTGTGATGTCACTTTGGTTCAGATCGTGTTCTTTCAAAAAAGCTAAAAGCCCATGATCAGCGACGGATTTCCCATTAGGCCCGATAGTCAACATTTTGGGCCTGATGGGAAGGCACTTAGCTGTGGTGGCCGTGGTAGCCACATCCTTGCTGCCGCCCTCCTTCTCCTTAGGAATCACAGTGTCAAATGACAGCCTGGACGACACACGGCTTCTCGTTGCCATGGCAACGTGACGTTGCGACACCAAATGACGTCATACCGTTGCATTGCCATGGCAACGAGACGCAAATTCGCTGGCCACAAGACGTGGTAGATATATTATCCGGGTCTCAAGGGGTTATTGTAGTGTCATTTATAAAGGCCAGTACTTTTCCATACAAATCTTACTGGTTTGGGTGCTAATAATAAGGGTAATAGCGTTTCTTTCTTCCTTTTAGAATCTGTCATACAGGCCAAAGCATCAGAAACCTGTTAACAGCATTACACCCCAGAGGTGGCTGCACAAATGTCATTTGCAATATAACTGACTAAGCTTTACATTTCTAACTTTCATTTAATGAACAATTCTATTAGTTGTCTTTTTAGGCTGGTATGAATTAAGTGGATTATACTGTACATTTCCGACGTCGCTTTTCAACATTGTCTTGCTACCATGAAAGTCACATTTGTTCTCGTTGTTTTAGAATTTCCTGACACATTTTTTTACACGAACGTTTCAACATTTTCATTGAACTTGTTTTTTTGGCTACTGAGTAGAAAACTGCAACATGTGGTAAAAATTAACGAGATCGTAGGCTCTGCAGAGAATTTCAGCCGAACACTTCTCTGCATAAAATGATCTTACACAATTTGATTTCTGCTTTCCTTGTTTGCCCCAGGATGCTCTGATGAATTTGCTAAAACGGTCCCAGATACATTTTGTACACTGCCTGGTCCCCAGACTGGGGATGGATGGTTCAGAATGCAAAATCTCACAACTGTGCAGAGGAGCAGCAGGAGATCCAATTATCGATGTCCCCACTGTGAGAATTCAGCTTGCCGGAGCCCAGCTATTAGATGCAATGCGTCTATGTAGGATAGGTAAGAGAAATTAGTATTTATTGGATCGACCAGGGTTGTTTTTAAGGGGGTATCATACCATGCATAAAGAGGCCTCGGCTTCGTGTTCATTGATGATGGATTTTGTGGTTAAATATATAACTCACTCTTTGCCTTCGACCAGGGGTATTTTTGTGCAGAAAACGCAAGGGAGTTGAATTATTTATTGTCCTTTAGATATAAACTCATTTTTCTTGGTTTAGTGTTCTTGTACTTTCTTTCCTACAACAACACCATGAATGTGCTGCAGTGACGCTCAAGGGGCTATTGTCAAGTTCAAAAATACTTGTGTGTAGTTAAATTTGGGGCTAAGAGACAAATTGAGTTTGTGTTTCTTAGGGCTACATCCATAAAGCCCTGTCAATCCCCCCCCTTGTCAATCCCCCCCTTGTCATTCTCTTCTCCCCAATTCTTTCCCCCTCTCTCTGCCTGTCATTCTCTTGCCCCCTCACACACACACACACACACAAGCCACTAAAATTACACACACACTCTGGTCCATGCTGTTTCCTTCTCTGCTTGGCCCCACCCCCTTACACCTCATTCTAATTGGCTGCATTACACCGCAGCAGCCAATCATGATGGAGGAAAGTGCTCAGATCCCTGCTCTCTCCGTGATCTGGGAAATCTGTTGCCCCCCAAATTTTGCCGACCTAGGCAGTCGCCTAGTTGGCCTAATGGTTACACCGGCCTTGTCCGCAAAGTTAATTATATACAAAAAACATACAGTTCATTAACATACATTAGGCTTAACATCATGTTACAGCGGCATAACTCTGGGTTATCTTCCATTACTCTGATCCAGACCCTGAAAAAGGTGGATTTGAGAAAGAGAGCAGAGGAAAATAACGTTATGTTAGTTACGTCAGCTAACTGTGGGATTATACCCACCCAGACCCTGTAAATCCCCACATTATCCCTACATTATAACGGATAAAGTATAAAATAGTATACAGGCTGAGATGTAGCAAACCTTACCATTTGCTTTGCCACGGCCGCTCACGGTCACTGCCTGGAAGGATTAAAAAGTAAAGGTTTACGGCGCTGGGGACAGTGTCTGCCACGATCGTGCTGCAGGTAGGGTCCATGCTTCCGCAGGGGACCCCCGGCAGACACTGTCCCCAGCGCCGCAGACGTTTGCTTTTCTCTCCACGGCGCTAGGTACAGTAAGACTGGCTACATCTGTACACACCAATCAAGTACTAACAGTACTGTAATACAGCCAAACATGCGGCTGCACTAGGAAATATTCGGAGCGATCTGGAGGTGCCGGATAGTTTGGGCATGCATTCTGGTTAGTTTGGGCATGCATTCCGGTTAGTTTGGGCATGCATTCCGGTTAGTTTGGGCATGCATTCCGGTTACTACATCGCAGATTTGTTTAGGGATGTAGGAGAAATTCACAGATACTAAAGCTTGCCGGTTGGTAAAATGTTGGATAAATAAAGCTCTTAATGTTTTGGCATTATCACTATCGTCCTTTATAGTTAATACTGGCTCTCTGCGGGAGAAAGCACGAATTAATGTTACATTTATTGTCCTTCGAAGATACAGTTAATGTCGTGACGTTAAGTTAGGTTTACACCGTGTTATGCGACTTAGCAGATCTTTGTGGATTTCGGCATTAGGCGCTTGTTCAATTTGCTGTGAATTTATGTTTCCTGTGCCTGAGAGGATTTTGATTTAAATGGAGCTGATCTCTTCTCCAGCATGGGCAAGAGGATTCCCACCATTTAAGTAGGGTCCTTTGTGTCCGTGGTGTGCCAAAGTAATCTCCACCAAGTTTGCATGCTGCAGCGCTATTGAGTGTTTTGGGGATGGCTCACAGGAGCTGTTATGGGAGTATGTTCAATGGGGAAGTTGATTTATCTGTTAATAAAACGTTATTCACTCCGACGTAAGGTTTTCTTCTTTGTTATGCCTTAGCACTTTGGAAATATGCGGTTCTATTTGTTTTTTGGGCAGAATTAAAACTCTGTTCTTTCTCATGGGAGGTCATGCGTTTGCTGGGTCTTGATTACATGCATATTAAATGATTTCCAAAGGGTACTGTACATGCATTTCAGAAAATGGAAACGGAATTGCTGTGTGCTTGGATTTCTTGAGTTTTTATTCTTCTGCTCAACGTTTTTTGATATATCATACAAGAAACTCTCCCTAGTGACGTACGGTTACAGGGAGTGTCCCACCTGTGAAAATTGAAAACCCTTAGTAATAACACATTCCATATTGGTCGATTAATTATTTAAGAAACTTTTATGAAGTTTGCAAAAATAGGTCCTTAAAAGCCTAATAACAAAATATTGGAGAACATTTTGTTAAGGCTTCATTAGGATCTCAAACTCAGGCGAGAAAAGAATGCATTAAAAATGCAGATATTGTCCTCATCGGGACTGATAATGGTATCCTAATGTCATGCCATAAGAAATGCAAAGTAAAAGGGAAAAGTCATAGTTTGTTTGCAGATACAAGGTTTCTAACAGTCTTATCATAAAAGAGATTGTAAAAAAATCCTCCAAATTAAAGTGGTTTACTCCACTGGGACCTGACAGAGTTTTTTTACATGCTAAAACAATGCAGAGTTTGCTATATCCTATTTTAATATGAGCATCGTAAGTCATCCTATTGAAACTCCCTGTATTGCAGTATTGATCCAGAACTGTCCCAATACTTACTCTCTCTTGATTGTGTCTGGCACATAGTTTATTCATCAAGAAGTCCCCTAGTCTTTCTTCATTTGGGGAGTACTGTAGTCTTAGTGAAGTAGCAAAAGTGTTGGTTTGGCTTTAAAAGTGTGGATTAAATCTGTAATTCATGCTTATATTTGATAATGCTTTAGATAAATCAGCTGGAACAGAATAATGATGTGTAAGGGAGGTCAGTTAGGAGTCTGCACAGTAGTTCTTTCTCAAAATAAAGGACTTTATGTCCAGGACTGGGAAAGCAAACTTATCAAGGCACTTACATAAGCAGTACAACAGAACATAAGCAGTCTTTTAAAGTTCTTATCTAGGTAGTGGGTAAGGGCCCCAGCTTTCTCCAGGTAAACTTCTGTTGCAGGCTGTGAAGTACTGCTGTTCCCAGGAAGCCCCTCTGGGTAATTACGATCTTGTTTCCATGCAGGCTTCTCTGTGATGCAAGGTTTTGATTCCCCCCCCCCCCCCCAGGTAAATCCCTCTGGGAACAGCTACCTGGGTCCCTGCAGGCTTGGAGCATGGGGCGGGGTTTAACTCCCAGCCAGTCCCAGGCTATCTTCCTGTGACCCGCCTCTCTTGCCGATTCAGGAACACTGGCAGGCCGTAACTTCTTGCCTTTTAAACCCTGCTCCAGCAGGAGTTTATTTAAAACACCAGGGCAGACCTGAGAGCCAGTGTGTGGTCACCTGATACTAGCAGGGTGAGAGATTTAACTCTACACCCTTTCACATGATACAGTAGCATCGTTCCTATCTTCAGTAATGTCATTGGACACTATGGCCCATGTTCATGACTTGTGCAACGTTGATTGTGCTACTTCTTCCTTCCTTCCTTCTAACACGGCCACCCATAAATAAAACACACAGACCATATTGGATGCAAAAGTGGAGCAAGAATACTCCTCCAAGTTTAGCAAGTCGAGAAATCCATTGTTTCCAATGTTTGGGTGATAAAAGGTCACAATTTATTATTCGTACAACTTGAGATTGAAATTGCATCCTCAGACCCCCTGGTCCCTAACAATGTATAACCATAGAAGCTTAGGTCACAAAACCATGCCGGTCACTTGCTGTCCTCCCTACCAACTCGGTGAGCATGTGCCCATTTAACCACAACAGTAACACCCTCCAGGGACCATGCGCATGGAGTATCAGCCTTCACAATATCAACCAGTTACCACCAGCTAAACACTGAAATACCTTACAAACTCAGCGAAGTCACCAGGCCCTCAGGATTTTGTTTTGCCAATGGCACCCACATATGTCTCAGCACCAATTTCAAGTAATCAACCATATACCTCTGATCCTCCTTACCTAACACACAAAAAATCTTGGCATTTCAAAGAAAGAACAAGAGATGGAACAGAGACAAATCCACAAAATATTTTCCATCATACTGACAACCAAACAAGTTTGAATTAATAACAAACAAAACGCTAACAATTCCCCTTTTCCTGCCCTTACCAACTGAACTACCCTGTCAAAAGAAGTATAACAAACTCTGCACAATTCTTTGTCAATGTCATCTTATATCGACCCCTATGTTGGAATTATAAATGAGGGATCAACCAAAATTGTCATTGCTCCTTGGTGACACCTGTAAATTATCCCTTACCTCAATGGGGCCTGTCATCCGTCACAGTTTCACCTCCCTCCAATTTGTTTCCACAACTACTCACAGCTGTTCTGCCGCTGGCTTTAAATTACCTGCATGGTATGACTCCACCCTCCTCCTAAAGGGAATCCAAAAACCTGATGTAAACCTCTCCTCAATCATGTGTGCAGCCCTGCTAGCCTTATAAAGTCTTAACCACTGTAGTATCATGGCTACGCTCACTAGCGTCTTCGTCCCTAGCTGGTCCTTCCCCAAATCTTGCCATCCATTTCTCTCTTGAAACACGTAGACAAACCTTGCGCTTCTCCATACCCTGAGAACCCTAACTGTCATTAAACAGCCAGCAGAACACTTTCCTACTACCTGCATCATAAGTATAAGTCAAAGATCAAATTCCTTCTGATCCCACCACCTAGAAGGATGAATGACTAGTCCTTGATGGAATTTCATGTCGTTTGTCCACAACGCTTGGTCCCTATATACTTTATACAGTGTGCCCCCCAAATTACATCTAAGTAACCAAACAATCCTGAGCAATTCTCTGGAGCCTTTTCCCCAATAACCCTTGCCAACATAAAGTCTGCAACCATATATATCAAGCCTGCACCCAATTCTGTAACGTTTTGGGGATTAGTTGATATCACTTCTCCACCTCCTTCTCCTGACTGTGCAGACGCTTCTCCCTGGCCTGTACTGCTCCTCCCTTTCGGCACTGATCTGTTTGCTCAATTGCACTGCAGTGCTCAGCCCACCTATTTCCTGCCCTTTGCTCGGGCACAGGTCCTCCTCTGGTTCACTGTCACTGCTGTCCATTAAAGAAACCTCTCTGATCCTCTAACCACCAGCCCGGCTGACCACGCATCCACTACTGCAATGGGTCCACTGTTTCCTACTGTTGAAATGCATCTGCGTTTCCATCCGACCTCGTGCAGCCTTTCGGGATCCAGCCACCGCCAGAAGTGCGGCCTCGACCAAGGCAGACCGTATTGGAATGCAACTGCGTTCCAATGCGATGTTGTCCGGCTCTAATCCCAGCTCATCCCCTGATTTTGTCCTTCACTACTGAGTGTCAATCTCCTCAATACATGGTTGCTGCCATCTTGCGGGAGAGACCTACTTGGTTGAGCATGGGCACTCCTGTATGCCACGTGGATGTCCTCCTTCATTTTACCGGCACTCATACCACGGACTCCAACCTCCTTCTTCTGCCTGGCTGCCTCTTGCCTACCCCCTCTTGGTCTCATCGCTGGTCGATCCTCTGTGCTAGGATTTAGCCCCTATTGTGGGTGAGATCTCCTAACCCTGTTCCTACCCTGCTCCTGCATTTGTGAAGACACCCCCTCACTAACCCTGCCTATGCTGAAGTCCCCTAAAATGCTCCTTAAGCCCACTTTCTTCAATGCCTCCGCCCTAATTGTAGATAACAATAATATCTCTTCTATCCTCGCCATGCTGTCGCCTCAGACTCCACGACTCCCTGCTGCCAATCTATCTCTAGAACCCCTGCTCATTCTCCTATATTAACAGCGCCCGGCCTAACATGTTTGAATGCGAATACACACACCAAGCGGACAGTCACGTTTCCTGCATGCTGTTTCTGCCCCAACCGACAGGAATCCTTGTGCAACCGTGGCTAATCCTCAGCACCCTACCCCCTGCCCTTCACTCCCAACCAATCCCATTGCTCCATACACTCCAAGCAGTGCACCCTTAACCCGAGCGGATCCACTTTACATCTACAGTATCACGGTCACGCTGTCTTCCGCTTACGCCTTACTGCAACTCCTGGGTCATCTTTAAGCGGCTGACCACAGCACCTATGTAGTTAATGTTGTCTTATGATGCAGATTTCGCCCTCGGTGGCAGTCGTATGAATGCTGGTAAAGTGTCATTGGTAATTGCAGCTACTTTTTCACATTGATCTGAAGTGTATCACTGGATTTGTGACAAGCTGTTTATAAATAATTGTGTTCTCTGCAAGAAAATCCATGGTTAATTCTTCAATAATAGATTCAGTGAATGACGGGAAATGAAGAGGCGTTAGTTGTATATGATAAATACCAACCCCCTACATTAGGATGAAAAGCACAACGGCTTTCACTTAATTAATGACGTTGACAAATAGCTGCTAGGAAGTGGATATGAAATGACCTTCCACTTCATCCATTGTCTCTGTTTTAATTTTCAAAAATGTTGACTGTCTGACAGCTAATGAAATCTGTTTTGCTTGTCAGAGGTAAAAAATGTTGATCCACCACCCTCCCCCCACCCCCGAAAATGATACCCATCTACAGTACATTACTCTGTACATACAGCTCAACCCCGTTATAACGCGATCTGTTACAACGCGAATCCGCTTATAACGCGATGCAAGCGTGGCTCCCAATTTTCGTAATTTTGAATACTTTGCAACACGATTATTGGTATCTTAAATACTTTATTGTACAATGCATACAATTGTACATTATTTCGAACGCGGTCCGCTTATAACGCGATGTGATTCTTTGGACCCCAAGCACAGCGTTATAAGGGGGTTGAGCTATATAAACAAATTGGATGTCACCAGTGATGTCAACCTCCAAGGACTGTAATTAGTCAGATTTGGGGATTCTGGACCCCCAACAATGTATTTTAATATTTATATAATGTATGTAAGGGAAAAGATTTTATCAGTGAGACGCTGATTCTAGAAATCAGTGATACTCGCAGGAAATCATTGAGAGTCGTCCTGTCTTTGTCAGTGTCCGTAAAAAACATACCGCGGGATTTAAAGGCCGGAACAGATCTGTGAATTGTTCAATGTTGTGCTGTAAGTTTATAGAATGTGCAGCCATTCTCTTCATTGCTTTACACTGCGACGTTGTCATGTTCAAGAGGGTTTATATTTTCTATCCAACCGAGTCCACTCTGTACTTCCTTGTCCTATGTCCAAGGTGAGTTGCACAGCCAGCCAAAGCTCTAGGGCAGTGCTTTTTGACCTTTTTTTGGTTAAGGAACCTTAGAATTAGATTGTGAAATTCTGTGGAGCCCTAACCCTCTCTCTCCCCCCTGTCAATCGCTCCCTTCCCCTCCCCAATCCATCTCTCCTTTCCTCATTCATCTGTCTCTCTTTGCCCACCTTTCACACTTCCCCATCTCGGAGAGTTGTCTCAGATCTCGCCCCCCTGGCAGTCACGGAACCCCTACATGTGTTTTTTTTTTTTAGATAAATCAGTTCTGTACTACTGCTGCGGCCGAGTTTATTCGAGCATTTGCCCGTTCTCGGCCGCAGCAGTAACCTGGCGCGCGCCGGAGGGTGCCGGGCGCACGCCGAAGACACGGAGGAGCGCCCTCCGATCGGGGCTTTCTCTCTCCCGCTGCCGGGTCCCCCGGAACCGCCTGCCGCCGTCCCCCACATCGCGGGACACCAGGGCTCCCTCGGGGAGCCCTGGACGCGCATGCAGGGGGCGCAGGCACCCGATGACGCGTGATGAGGGAGTGCGGCTAGCATGCCGGGGCATCCCCCGGCTTGCGGAGCTAGCCGCACTCAAATAAAATGTGCCGCCTCTGTATGAGAAAATACTCGTAGCTTTTTTTTAAACAGCTGAATAATGTATTATAATGTAACAAGCATTTTTGTAACTGAAACTTCTTTGCTGGCACCTACAGGGTTTTCATGGGAAAAAATCCTTGCCTTGTAAGGGAAAACCGCAACACAAGTGACGTCATGGTACTAATAGGCGCGCGCATGAGCAAAAAACACTATGCCGGGGTCGGCGCACATGCGCAGTGGCGGCCGGGCTCGGCATGTGCAGTTGTGGCCGGGCTCACCACACGTGCACCAGCCGCTGGCTCGGTGCACCGCTGATGAGCAGGAGCAACAGCAACCCAGCTTGGGAGGCAGGCACAGAGGTACCAGAGGCAGGCACAGAGCCAGGCACAGAGGTACCAGAGGCAGGCACAGAGGCACCCGAGGCAGGCACAGAGGCAGGCACAGAGGTACCAGAGGCAGGCACAGAGGTACCAGAGGCAGGCACAGAGGTACCAGGGGCAGGCACAGAGGGAGGCAGAGAGGCAGGCACAGAGGTACCAGAGGCAGGCACAGAGGTACCAGGGGCAGGCACAGAGGGAGGCAGAGAGGCAGGCACAGAGGTACCAGAGGCAGGCACAGAGGTACCAGGGGCAGGCACAGAGGGAGGCAGAGAGGCAGGCACAGAGGTACCAGGGGCAGGCACAGAGGTACCAGGGGCAGGCACAGAGGGAGGCAGAGAGGCAGGCACAGAGGTACCAGAGGCAGGCACAGAGGTACCAGGGGCAGGCACAGAGGCAGGCACAGAGGCAGGCACAGAGGTACCAGAGGCAGGCACAGAGGTACCAGGGGCAGGCACAGAGGCAGGCACAGAGGTACCAGAGGCAGGCACAGAGGTACCAGGGGCAGGCACAGAGGGAGGCAGAGAGGCAGGCACAGAGGTACCAGAGGCAGGCACAGAGGTACCAGAGGCAGGCACAGAGGCACCCGAGGCAGGCACAGAGGTACCAGAGGCAGGCACAGAGGTACCAGAGGCAGGCACAGAGGTACCCGAGGCAGGCACAGAGGTACCCGAGGCAGGCACAGAGGTACCAGAGGCAGGCACAGAGGTACCAGAGGCAGGCACAGAGGTACCCGAGGCAGGCACAGAGGTACCAGAGGCAGGCACAGAGGTACCAGAGGCAGGCACAGAGGTACCCGAGGCAGGCACAGAGGTACCAGAGGCAGGCACAGAGGTACCCGAGGCAGAGAGGCAGACAGAGAGGTACCAGAGACACACACACACAGAGACGAACGCATGCACACGCACACACAGAGATGCACACACACACACACACGCACGCACAGAGACACAGACACATCCACAGTGACACACACGCACAGAGACACGCATGACACACACAGAGACACTCACGCACACACACACACACACACAGAGACAGTTAGTATAACTATAGAAATGCAAATAGCTAAAACAGGTGTGTGTTGAGGACGTGCGTTCTAAGTCAAACTTCTTTGCTTTTTGTCACTGCCATTGTGTTTTGAATTTTAATTTAAAATATCACCATCACAAATACAATATCTGTGACAAAACAGGGACCAAAGACAAAGAAGTTTCACTTAAAATGTGCGTGCTCAGCACACACAACTTATTTTGTTTCTATAGCAACCGTTTACAAAGTCACATCCCCTTCCTCTTCCGAAACAGGCTCTGGCACACCCCTTTTTGAGCCCTGCCCTCTCTCTAGCAATACACCAATTGTATCTAGTGACTGTCTGGTCACATGATCTTCCCCACAGAACTTTGCATCTTTATTCCTCTTCTGCTGCACTGACAGCCGTTTAGTGAACCCCTGAGCCGAATCATCGCCGATCGATCGACAACTTAGCTAATTACTTATCATTGAGTAGATGGTACTGATGCACATATTAAAGGGAAAAAAAATAAAAAATGTTAAAAGAAAAACAGCAGCTTGGACGACTGCTTAAAAGTTGTATGACGTGACAGTGTGGTGAATAAATAAGGTTTGGGGATTCTCTATCTTTGCTCACCCACGGTACCTGTAACAGGCTGGCATTATTTCCATCCTGACATTGCCTTCCATGCTTCTGCTAGCATTTGCTATGGTATGAATTTCATACGGTATATTTGGAAATATTTAATCTTGTGCTTGGCAGGGTCCTAAATACCTGTAAACGTCAAACTGTCTGAACGCCATTTAATCTTGGTATAAAAAGTCTTTCTTTAAAAACATCCAACAGAAGGTATTGATCTTTCCTCTCGTAGCAATAGATAAGTTAAGTAGAAATAGACATTAGTCTGTATTAAGAGTTCACCAACACCATATCACTCTGTATCAGCATTACACAATAACAGATACTGTCACATTTTACAGGTGCTGTATGTATATCTTTATTTATGTAGCGCCCACAGCTCTACCTACTGATACAGTCCAGGGAATACTGTACAATGCAATAAGTGCCACAAATAAGATCAGACAATAGGGAAGGAAATCCCTGCCCCGGAGAGCTTACAATCTAAGTGGTTTAATGGGAGAATTGCAGAGGCAGCAGGTGAGGGAATAAGTGCAGTAGATGGCAGATACAGTATATTATCAGCACCTAGACTGTAAACAGGGCCGGCTTATAGTTCTGCGGGGCTCGGTGCAGGGGCTTTCCCGGGTGGGGGGGCTCTTACCTGGTCTGGCGTGGCATCCCCTCCTCCGACATCGCGGCGCCAAGCGGCATCGCTTTGTAAAAAAAAAAAAGGCAACGTTGTACAATTTACACCGTTTTGCTTGAACATTTTCGGTCAAACGTTTAGTTGACATTTTCATGGCTTTTCCAAACTTTCTATAAAACATTTTGAGTGAAACAGCAGAGAACCGAATATTGACAAGTTTGCGCATCTGTAATTGTGAAATAATTTGGCTACAGTAAGAAATAGGGAACTTTTTTTTTTAAACTATAATAATCGCACATTCTCCAACCACTTTGCAAACACATATATAATTATATCATATATATAATATTCTGTATATACTGTATATATATATTTGACCATTTCTGGTGCATAAACACAGTTATTGTTTCAACCAAAGATACTGCAGGAATTAGATGCATAAAAAATGGAGTCAATTATAATGTAATTCTTTTGATCTAACTGGTAAACTGAGATGCTTATAACGTCTTTGTAAGAAACAATTTTAATTATGGTGATGCAAAGCAGCAGGGCACTTTTCAACTAGCATTGACCTGTAAAATAGAAATGTACGGTATTCAGTGCCGTAGACCTCAGCGATAACACAACAAATCCTAATATAACTCAAAATATTGCAGATTTTAGATAGAGTTCAATGGTTATGTTGGCATAAAGGCCCATGTTTAGTAAGTGTTGCTACATCATATATCCAGCACCGTAAGGTGTGTTATGGCATGACACTGCTATATACAAGAATATCATGAGATATCCTGATATAATATGGCAGAATGACAAGTAGTAGAGCCTTTAGAATGATCTTATAGTACAGAAGGCCATATTTGTTAAGTTGAAAAGACTATGTTATTACGGTGTCGGCTTAAATGCCTTTGGGAAATCAGTGGATGTGCATTGGACTATTTGAGTGCAAGAGAGAGGGTAGATGCATTAAGACTAGCAGCCTAAGTTGGTGGAGTTTGTCATCTTTAATGTAGAACGGAATGTACATTTCCCTGAAGGTTTTGGTTCTTTAACTGAGAGTTAAAGATTCTGTACTGTGTGATGTCAACGTGATTACGCTGGACAGATAGTAATGGAAAGCGTTCCGAAGACGATGCCAGAGAAACTGAAGCGACGGTGAAGACAAATGGTGCTGAGCAGAGGGGGGGCTTGTACAGAGAGGGTGCTAATAGGTGTACGGTGGTGAGATGGAAACATCATAACTGGAAAAAATAAATAGGAAATATATACACGTCAGTAACAATAGCTTTCAGCAATTCTTTGTAATTGTCTTTGTCCCCAGGTTACACTGATCGTATTGGCCTGACAGAGTTTCGACTTCGCTTCCAAGTCTTGGCATTACAAGTGATGAAGAAATATGCTTCAACATACGAACCTGTAGATGAGAGAAAGGTATGGTAAAGCAAGTGAAATAGCATAAAATGGGGACACGTCACCAATGTTTTGACCTGGTGACAGAATGATATTTCTTTATAAAATGTTTTCCCAGGAAGTAATACATTGAGAGTTACCTCTCGTTTTCGAGTATGTCCCGGGCACAGAATTATGATGACAAATACATGGTTACATTAAATGACCAGAGGTTACACATTCAATCTGCATTCTATCTGCAGACATTTTATGGACAGTTAGAGACAATATACTTTTGGGGGCTAAAACCTCATAGCAATTGCTGTGCTTCCTATCTAAGCAATAAGATAATGCCCAAAAGACAACTCTAGATCTATGTTGGTATTTAGGCTCTACATGTACTATATGTTATAGAGAGTACCCCTTTTACCATCACTAAATCATAGATATTGCATTATCTCAACAGCTTTGGTTGATTGTATATGTTTATTTAGCTAATCAGGTGGTCTATATGTATGATACTTGGAGGAAATACTATAGTGACTTCCATATGATCACTAATATAGCATATATCCATTAAGAGACATACCTCGTTTAGATATAAAACGTTTTTTCCCCCCAGTGTTTAAATACCATAGATCCCTAATATATGTGTTGTACCTTTTACTAGGTGTACTTTGGGACGTGAAAATCCATAGTCCTAATACAATACATTATTATCTGGTTCCGGATACAGTGTGTTACTACAGATTCTATTCAGATATTATACTTGCCTTACTGGGGGGTAGTAGCCAGCGGCCTCACGAATAGGGATTTTTAACGACCACTGTAAATAAATATCACTTGCGTCGATGTCTTTACAAGTGGGAGATATAACATTGTTCCATATGATGAGTTTGTGGTTAGCGGTACATATGAGGTATATATTGATACTCCTCATTTAAGGAATATTGTGATTCAGTGATTACTTAATCACCTATTATATTATCCATATGTACTTTGAGTGCAAATTGTAGGGACCTTGTGTAAGCTCTTTTTCTTACACACAGGTGCTTTCTGTCTATACTGTATGTATATCCCTCTGCACCTTAGTTTTTAGCATCCAAAAACAGAAAGGCCGGCGCATCATACAAAATGACACAACATATAGTGCAATACCTCAGTGCTTATCATTTAGTAAAACCATTTGGCCAAAAGGTTATGAGCCTGCAGCCACGTCACGGCATGACCAATCTGCAGGTCCTAACACTGCCTGGCACAATTCTCATGCACCTCTCTTTTCTGCTGGAGGGAGAAAGACCATACTGGGCCTGTGATTCACAGGATCATGATAACAACTGCTAATTGGAAACCGGGCGAGCTTTAAACCATGGGGAGGAGGGTCACACATCCAAGCAACAACAGCTGCGTGACCCATCAAGCTCCAGAACCCTCATACTCTAGAGCGGCTTTGGGTTTGAGCGAGTAGACAACCTTTTTGAAAAACTCCAAGAATCAAGTACTATTTCACTTTGACTAAATATATCAAGATTCCCATATTTCATGAGACAAAAATTTAGATACAGCTATTGTTAGATAATGAAATATTTCCAACGTACAGTACACTGGAAGTGCGCTGACAGAGCAGCAGAGGTAACTGATGAGCCGAACTGCTTCAGTTTGCTTTCAGGCACAATGATATTGTTTTTACATTACATTTGTAATTTTAATGGAGTCTTCAGACAGTAAGCGGAGTTTGCTATTATATGAAACTCAAATATTTCCTCTGCAGATATATGGAAAACAGAACTACAAAGATCATTTAGAATTTAATAACAGCATTTTATGGCGTATTTTCATAGATATGCAATTATCTTTGTGTTTCATAAAGATTGTTCGGTGTATGTTTATCCTTTTCGCTTTACATTGAGGACGAGAGATGTATCAGCTAACACCCTGGTGAAGAACAGAGCAGATGACAAGACTATTCATTGAATCACATGAATAATTTAGGTGGAGAATAGAAGGAACTACAGATATCCGCTGAAATGAGAGATTTAACATGCAGGTTCCTGTGGCTACTGGCTATGTGCAGAATACATACGGACGCTGGGATTTACTGTACAGCCTGTGAAATATCACTGTTGTAACAAAGCAGAAATCCCTGCTGCTTGACAAAAATAATGAAATATATATATTATTATTTATCAAGGCGTCTGCCTCTTCAGTTTTTTTTCAGTGATATTACCTCTTCTGATATTTCTAGTTGCACGCTGTGAAAATGTACCTCCCAGGGATTTTAAAATGGACTAAATGTAACACTCTATCAGCTGGTCAAGATTACAGGTTATCATACATTTAATAACCAAAGTGGGATAACATTAGGAGGGGGTGAGTGCCTCTCATTTTTGATTTACAGATCTAAACTTGCACATGATATTAAAGGGAATTAGATTTATTCTAAAGAATGTTCTCACAATTTTCTGTTATTATAGTAAATATAAAGCGTAATCATCTTGAATGTATTTGCCAAAGAGTTTATCCAACTTATTTATCTAGATTAGGTCAGTTTTCTTTATTTGAATGCCCAGGCCAATTTAGAGTTCTGTGCTGAACCATGTTAGATGGATGGAGTGCCAGGTAAAGTGATGGAGAGAGGAGGGATGCAGAAAGAGAGGAGGGAGAGGATAGAGAGAGGGAGGGAGGAGAGAGGGAGAAGAGAGAGAGAGGGAGTAGAGAGAGAGAGAGAGAGAGAGGGAGTAGAGAGAGAGAGAGAGAGAGAGGGAGTAGAGAGAGAGAGGGAGTAGAGAGAGAGAGAGAGGGAGTAGAGAGAGAGACGGAGTAGAGGGGAGTAGAGAGAGAGAGAGGGAGTAGAGAGAGAGAGAGGGAGTAGAGAGAGAGAGGGAGTAGAGAGAGAGAGGGAGTAGAGAGAGAGAGGGAGTAGAGAGAGAGAGGGAGTAGAGAGAGAGGGAGTAGAGAGAGAGGGAAGAGAGAGAGGGAGAAGAGAGAGATAGGGAGAGGGAGAGGAGGAGGAGGAGGAGAGGAGGAGGAGAGGAGGAGAGGAGAGATATGCCGCAGACCAGATGCATCTTATAAGAGATCAGAGCCAGCAAATTGAAAACATTGGATTGGATCAAGCTACTGTAGATGGATTTACAGACACACTGAAACACACAGGGACTCATTCTATACCCGCCAAAGTTGTCGAAATAGTCCATTGAAGTAAATGGGGAATGTTCTTCCGCAAATGTCGCGATAGGCCGCTTCGGCAAATATATAATAAGCCACATACAGTTCAGAGTTCATCTTTTGACATGTACGTGAGTTTTTCCGAAGCTCCGATTAGAGGTCTCGTACCTTGATCCGGCGTTAACTGCCATCGACATGAGTAGCCGTTAACGCCAATCAGGCTCTGGATAACCCTTTCCAGCGATCTGTGAGTCCTCCCCATGGTATCAATGCAATGCCTTTACACTATAGATTTGGGCTGGTAACAATAAAATGTAGCTTTGAGCTAACGGGATTAGAGGCAATCTTTTTCTCCACAGCAGATCTCTGCTGTCCCCCCAAAATACGATTGTGTTATTAAATTCAATTCCACAGAGCTGCTAAATATTCAACAGTTATTAAAGCCAGCTCGGCCATGAATTATGCATTTGCACATGCTGCTCCATGCTAAGCCGTCAATGCCACGTGTGCACATTCATTTAGAACCATAGGGTTCTTCTTTATGATGGCATCACTTTTTTTTTTTTACACGGTAAAGGTCAATATTGTTATCACATGCGTTCAGGAAGCAAAGCGTACAAGATAGCAAAATGTAAAGAGGACTGTGACAAGGTACAAGGCACCTTAGAATAAAAACACTTAATAAATTCCCAGATCAAATTTAACAGCATTTAAGGACGACGTGTAGCATTCTCCTTACCATGCTGCCCGGATAAAAGGATCTTTTAGATGCTCTTTGCTTATATAATCTGTTGAGACATTACACCGAAAATTATTGAAACGTTTGGCTGAATACCAAAAGAGCCCCCCCCTCCCACCCCTCCTACATTGCTGAGGTCTCAAAGGAAATCTTTAGAGGTTTCTTACGATTATCTCAGTTTTGTTTTAAGAAAAGATGTGATTTTCCTTTTGCTTGACCATACCTGTGTACGATTTTCTTAACCCTTCAATGCAGAAGCAGCTTAAAGAGTGGGGTCTGTGTATGAAAGGGCATCCTAACACCTATCAAATTTTATTTTCTGGATGTGTAAAATGGAGGAAATATATTATGCAAGTTTTACCTTTGATGCACCCTATAGCTGTAGACGTTTATGCCACCTTTGATTGGATTGGCCTGCCAGGGCACTGGGAAAATCCCAGATGGGCCATCTCTGTTTCCAGCAGGTATACATGCTATCTGGGGGCGTTGTGTGTGAAGTCATCACTTGACACCGTGACGTTCAGCATGGCATGCTCCATAGTGGGCTCGGTATTTAGCGGTCAAGGGGGTTGTAGCATGCCACGTCTACTGTGCGAGAGGCTGTTTTTGTGAAGGTCACAGCCACGGTCTTTTAGGAGCAGTACTAAAATCAGTGAGATTTTACGGTTGTAGAAAATAGCATTGAATAGTAGTGAGTATCAGTGCGACTTCATTGTAGTCTAAGACCATTTATTTCCGTGATACTTGCCTCCAAATCAGTGAAACTCACAGACAGGACCTCCGGGAGGAATACTGTGGGGGAACGGGGGGGTGGGGAGGATGTAAGGCAGGTACTGTGTGTCTCCTGGTGCCTTGCACTACCAGTCCACACTCAATTTCTGCTTTGAAGGGCCATGCTGAGCCCTCAGGGTTCCCCAGGAACCAGGCCCCTTTCCCATCCACTCTATCAGCCAACAGAATTCAGTAAGACTTGATACGTTTACAAAGGTTGGCATCTACTTCTTCATGCTGTATGCTGCTGGAGTGGCTCGCAGAGCCTTACAGAGCAATATTTTATAGGGCCTTGAGCAGTGATTAGAAATGGCATACTTGTGATGTGCCTGTAAAATACATGTCACCTGGCCTTGAGTCTTTGTCTGCCTTATGCAAAGTTATGCCTCCATTACATGGATTTACGACATGTTGGAAACCCATCAGTCCTCTGATTGGCTGGGCAAAAATAGCAGAACGCGCAGGGATCCAGCTGTGTAACACACAATGCATTCATCTCGGAGGCTGTGCTTTTCCTTCATAACAGCCTGGAGCATCTTGAAACTCCTACACGTCGCATTGCAAAGATTTGTCTACTTCTATTATTTTCTTAACATTTGTTTTTTGCTCAATCAATTTTCCTACTCCTGCACATTCATTCCCGTGGCCAGAAAGTGTTTTTTTTTTTTTTTCAACCTTCTCTGCTTTTAAGGAATTACTAATCAAGTTTCCTATGTTTGCTGCAGATCTATTATACTATCAATGAAAGGGTGTGCTGTTAATACTCTGCAGACTTCCATGGGTGCACTGTAGCCCTGTAGTTGCAGGTGTTACAGAGATCAGAATGATCAGCTACTCTAGTGAAAATATGACGCAGATCCCATAGGACAGGAGTAACCAACTTCACTCCCCTAGGGTCACCAACTGGTCAGGTTGTAAGGCTATCCCTGCTTCAGGACAGGTGGCTCAGTCAATGACCACCACCTGTGCTGAAGCAGGGATATTCTTAAAACCTGACCTGTTGGTTGCACTTGGCCACCCCTGCCATAGAGGACTGAAAGGTCAATGCAATAAACGTCCACAGGTATTTATTTCTTTTCAAATGAGAACATTGACAGCCTTAATTGCTGAAACTGAGTTCATCTGAGTGTCATCTGAGTGTTACGTACAGTAACCTCACACTTACTAAGGATGTGTGTATTACACTCGATAATGCCAGTATGTATGGTTCTGCATCTCAACTCCATTAGCATTATAACTCCATTATAAGCCATTAATGTGCTATGCTTAATAAATGATGGTGTCTACCTCTGGAAACTGGGCTAACTGTGCCCTTTTAGTGCTTAATCTCTATAAGACTGGTGGATAAATTACCCAACTCCCTGAGCAGTTTACATATTCCAGTACAATCAGCTACGTATATAACTGCTGCTGATTATTGTAGTAGCATTGTCTGTACCTTGGTATTGTTTGAAATGATACAACTAAATTCCCTCTTCTGTAGCTTCTCATCCTACGGATGTTGTATTTAGCCCGAACCTGCTGCAAATACAATATAGTACAGTGCTGTTTATCACTGTATTCATAGAACAAGCTTAAATCTCAGCCCTCATCCACAGATATATTCCTAAACGCCCCCTACGTTCTTCCCACGACATCCGCCTTTTTGTCCTCCTCTCCCACCTACATGACTGCTCTTGTGCGTCAGCCTCGCTCTGGAATTCCCGGCTACGCACCATCAGGCTCTCCCCCAGCTTCCAGATGTTTAAAAACTCACCTTTAGGCCGCGCTTATAGTGCGCGCGATGGTGACGCGACGGAAGACGTCGCCGTCGACACTAGCGAAAGTTGTCATTCGCTTTTTGGCGACGTCGCGGGCGACCAGGTCTTTGATTGGTTCAGAGGCAACAGCCTCTGAAAAATCAAATTTGACCGGCTTCAGAAATTCTCGCCGCTCCCGTTGCTCCGCGCTTACTATAAGCGCACGCGACGGCGGCAATACATTTGTTTTCGCCAGCACTATAAGAGCAGCCTTAGGCTGCGTCCCTGCTGGCGCTGAGCATGGTGTGCGCTCGGCGCTTGCCGCCTTTTCTTCCTGTGCTTGTAATGTAGACGTCCGCGCTCACGCGGTGCGCGCTCGCTCATGCGCGGGGACGCACGTTCTCCCAAGCTGGGCGCTTAGGGAGACAAAAAAAAGTGACTTTCAAGCGCGCTCAACATGCCCCCAACGCCCCTCCCCACCCCCCACCGCTCCCTCTTGCGAAATACACAGGACACCCGGTGCTCATGCTTAGAGAGCATGAGCGCGGTCAGCGCCAGCGGGGACGCAGCCTTACACGGAAGCCTACTCGCCATGCCTCTAACATGAAACTCCCCTCGCCCTCCAACCCCATTGAGTCCAACTGTGTGGCTCCACCAATCTCCACCCTACGTAAATCTCCCCCCCGCCCCCCCAAAAAAACCTTAATGGCTACAGCTGTTGGAGTGGGCCATGCGCTAACCTGAGCCAGACCTTATCCTACAGTAAGCAGCCATTTTACCTTCTTGTTTCAACATCGTCACTCATTCCCTCTACACTGTAAGCTCTCAGGACGAGCAGGGCCCTCGCTCCCTCTCTGTATCTGTTGGTGCATGTCTGTCCTCACTTGTGTGCACAGTAACTGTTTGTATAATATACATAACTCTGCGCTCCATTGTACCGCGCAGCGGAATGCGTTGGCGCGTCACAACTAAACGATAATAACCATGATGTTTCTTTGCTCACACCATGTTTCCTTTCTCTTCAGGCCGTAGAAGAGCTGTTCCAGCTGCTTGACTTGGAAAAAAAGAGCGTCGTTATCGGACGCAGCCAGGCATGTTACCTAACGCTTACTGATACATAAAGGGAACTGTTATTCAAAGCTTTCCACTGGGGGAACAAAAGCAGCACGGGGCCCCCTCTGCAGGAAGGGCTTTACTTGCTTAGGACTGTCTTAAAGCTGCAGTCCAAGAAGCCGTTTTTATACAATATTTTTTTATAATTTTTTTTTAAAAAAATTCCCCTTTAATATGTGCATCAATATAATCCACATTGATAAGTAATTAGCTAAATTGCCCCTGTGATTGAGCTCTGGGGTTCAATAAATGGCTGTCAGTGCAGCAGAAGAGGACCAAAGATGCAAAGTTCTGTGGGGAAGATCATGTGACCAGGCAGTCGCTAGATACACTGCTAGAGAAGGCATGGCTCAAAAAAGGGGTGTGCCAGAGCCTGTTTCAGAAGAGGAAGGGGATGTAACTTTGTAAATGGTGGCTATAAAAACAAAAAATGCTTGTTACATTATAATACATTAAATATGTCATTCAGAGCTGTTTAAAAAAAATGCTACAAGTATTTTCTCACAGTACAGAACTGATTTATTTAAAAAAGAACACATATACTGTAGGATATTGCTTGGTCTGCAGCTTTAAAATGCGCCATTACACTGCACAAGACACTTAATAACACTTTGTGTATTTTCCATTTTGGTCCGTGTGTACTAATCAATGCTGTACCCTGAGACTCTTTAATGGTGTCTGCCGGAGCTGCAAAGTGTCTTATAGCATAGCGCTGCTTAGTAAATATGGGCCTTTATGTGGTCTGTAAAGATCCCTTCCTTTTTAGTTTGTATGTATATATTGATCTTTATAGCACCAACAGTGTACCCAGTGCTTGTATAAAAAGAGACAATATAATGCAGGGAGTTATAATATAAAAAGTGCAACAAGCATACAATCAGACCTAAGGAAAGGAAATCCCTGCCCCGCAGAGCTTACGATCTAAGTGGTATGTTAGGAGACGTACAGACACCGCATGTAAAGGGGTGCATGCAGTAGATGGCAGTGCTTGGCCACAATGGTTGGTAGAAGCGACGGTTGGTCTGGGACAGTAGCCACAAGTCTAGGATATGAGAATGCTTCTTTTAGATGGCGTATTTTTAGCTTGGACTTAAAGGGGGGAGGAGAGGGTGCTTAGTATATATTGCAGATGTGCGGTTAGGGTGGATAAGTATATTTACATGTTATATACTGTATGTATCATATGTGTATAATCTGCATAGAGGTGACACATATACGTTGATGCGGTCACCAAGTGATAGTGTGTAGTACAGGGGTGGGGAACCTATTTTTCAACGTAGCCACACGTGTGGCGAATGAGAAGTGAAAATCGCCTCACCATGTCAAAATTGAGAAATTAGGTGACTCAATCGAACATTTAAAAGCAGAGAAGTGGCATATGGATCAAGTGAGGAGGAGAGGATAGAGTTTTAAGATTTGACATATTTTAGTGCTGTATCTCTCCAGAGAAGTAATACTTGTATTTCGGAGTGTATACATTAGTTCCTTTTATCTCCCCGTAAGGAGCAATGTTTTTGCAGTCTATTAATTAAAGTTGTGTACTGTTTATAACACGCACACCAACTACAGATTTCATCCTTTCAAACGCAATACAAATGCCATGTTTTAGGTTTGGCTCGCATGGATATAACTTAACAATAAATAAGGAATTACCATCACACCTTTACTCCCCAGCAGATACATGCTGTATAATATTCTTTGTCATAAGGGAATTTGTTCTAAACGAAAAACAGAGTAATACATTCCACTGTAGTGCTTTGGGGCATTAAAACAAATCCCTGTATACTTGGAAGTCACCGTGCACTGTATTTCTGGAGCCGCAGTTTTCATTGTTATGGCATCATGCTACCATGCCTGTGTAATAAGAAAGCTGGCACCAACAATCCGATCACATAGAGGTAAAGCCATTAGTATGAACATTGATTTTGCAGCAGCTTTGAAGAACTCATCGGGGCTGTGCAGTTAATGCAGTCATTATTGAAGCAATCAAACCCTTAATGAGGCATTACTCCGCCGCCACTAATTCTCAATCTATTGTTGCCGGGTACATTTATGTCAATGCAACGTGAGATGAGAGAGAAGTTAAAAAAAAAAAGGCAAATTCATCTATTTAGGATTTTTTTTAGCAGATGGCAACGCTTTATTAAAATGCTTTAACATAGTTTGAACCAAAAGGATAATGTTTCTGTTATTCTTTGAATGCAGATATTGGGGTAAAACAATTAGAAAGAGCTGAAGCTGCATAATGTTATTCTGTTTCTTTGCACAATACTTACTCTTGATTGGAATGCCCAGAATGCTCGCAGCTGTGACATTGATAGCTGAGTGCCTTCTATTTGGCCAAATAACCCTCAGCCAAATGTTAGCATGTCCATGTGAAGAGGAAGGTGGCAGGCATGGTGCACATACCGGAGGACCAAAATGAACTAATGCCCCTGATAGGCGTAAAGCTTATTGTTAGCGGAGATAATCAAAGTCATAGAATAATGCAACTAAACTCCCACATTTTAATTAGTATTGCTTTCAATCACTTCTAAGAAATCTTAAACAAAATATTTTTAAAAATCCATGCTGATGATGTACGTGTCAATGGTTTATTGATGACAATCAACGGGTCTTTTTTCAGTGTAGAGAGACACGGTCTGTATTTCAAGTGTCTTTTTAAAAAGGAGAAATTATTATTTGATTTCTGATCATGGCGTGATTGTGCATGCAGGAAGGCGAAAACGTACCCGAAAAAAGGGGATTATTTGGTAGGCTCCCGATATGGGGCTAGTTTTCCTTTGTAAAAAGGCTTCATTCACAAAGATGTAAACCATTAAACAGAGTTAGTTGTGGTCCTCCGTGACACTACGTGGAAGATGGGACCTTCAATTAACGTCGGACACAGTCGTCTTTACTTGCTCTCCTCTCTGTGCAATGCTTCAATGCTTATTCTACCTTGTAGGTCTTCATGAAATCGGGTGTGCTGTCCAGATTGGAGAAGCAGCGCGAGAAGTTGATTTCCCAGAACACGATCCTTTTCCAGGCTGCATGCAGGGGGTTCCTCTGCCGGCAAAAGTACAAAAAATTAAAGGCAAGTCATTGGGGGTTATGATATGCGTACGGCAATAATCTACTGTTGCCTAACTTTGGAGAAAATGAATGGACCCAAAATTATCATGGACAGACACCAGAGTAATTGGGAGTCATTTGTGAATATCAACAAAAAAAAAGCGAGAGCGCAAACAGCAAAAGTTAGGAATGTCAAAAGTAAATTACTTGATGAATAGATGTTATTTTTCACAATTAGTGTCCTGATGCTTCATTCTGTACAAGTGATCATAAATTGTATAGGGCTGAAGATCTACCAGATATGTAACACACAGCCATACAGTCAGTAGGCTTTGTCCTTGCCAGATCTGAACTTGCATTAGAAGTAGAGTGAGTTACAGCAGTTTACTGGCACCTGGGCCACCGTATAGACTGGACACCTGGGAATGGCGTGCACAGGTGCAATCCTGCTAAATTACATTAATCCACTCAACTCCCCATCTGGTCTAAAAACAAAAACAAAAAAAACCCAGATGCATGCCATGATGTAGACGCTATGTATATCATGATCAAAGGTCATGTGGTAGGTACTGTCTTTAAAGTGGGAAAACCAGTCTAGTGCTCTACTTATTAAGACCTTGCACGGTATATTCCTATGCTAGGGCACAACATTAGAATATTACAGTGTAAGCTCCTCCAGTTAAAAGTTCTCAGTGCCTATCTGCTTTGTTTTTAAAAGGCTAGTGAATATTGGAACAGCAGACTCACGTCATAAATGAAAGTATCATACTTGAAAATGAGAGGGGATTCACTATATTTTCTCATGGCAAAATACAAATAAGTAAATGAGGAGGCACTTGGAATAGGCATAAGGAATTAGGGAATACTATAGGGAATGAAAGATGACATCTCTGTATAGAAATTATTAGAATTATTATTATTATGGAAGCAGAGGGTGATCCTCAGGCTCACCCATCAGCTATTGGGTGAAAGTGAGATGATTAACCTTCCTCTAGTAATTGGAACTGGTCGATTAATCTATGATTGAAGAGTCGTGCTTTCTATGTTCTCCATTTAGATTCAACTAATCGCACTCGGATGCATCCAGAAGAATATTAGGAAGTTCTATTGCATTAGGGATTGGCTATGGTGGGAACTCATGTGTCACATTCGTCCCATGCTTACTGTTAACATCGATGAAGGCCAGTTCCGAGCAAAGGAGGTATGTAACGTATGCAAGGTCAGAATGAACCTCTTCACTTGCCCTGAAGTGCATAGTATAAAATGACGTATAACGCAGACACGGTCCACACACAGCTTGCTGTAAATTATTGCTCTTGAATATTTCCTTTAGGAAGAAATCATTGCCCTGACCTTGAAACTCAAGAAATCAGAAAGGTCGCGAAACGAGCTGCGGCAGAATGTAGACCTGCTGGAAAGCCAGGTGAGCGCCTTCCAAAGCTTGTTCCTTCCAACGTATGTTGGAGCAGAAGAGTGTAAAGCTTTAAAAGTGAGGAGGGGAATTAAGTGTGTGATACGGGATTTGATAGGAAGCCAGGAGAGGGATTTCAGCAGGGGAGACTCTGAGACAGATTTAGGAAAGAGTAGGATGATTCTGGCAGCAGCGTTTAGGATAGATTGTAAGGGAGACAGGTGGGAAGCAGGAAGGCCGGACAGCAGGAAGTTACAGTAATCGAGACGGGAAAGAATGAGGGTCTGTGTCAGAGTTTTAGCAGTCGAGCAACAGAGTAAAGGGCGTATCTTTGTAATATTGCGGTGGAAAAAACTACAGGTTTTAGCTACCTTTTGAATGTGAGAGAGGAGATGAGTGTGACCCCTAGGCATCGTGCTTGTGCTACTGGGTGAATTACAGTTCTTCCAACAGTAATGTGGAAGGAGGTAGTATGGCCAAGTTTGGGAGGAAGTATGAGGAGCTCTGTTTTTGCCATGTTAATTTAAGTCGGCGGAGGGCCATCCAGGATGATATCGCAGAGACACATTCAGAAACTTTGGTCTGCACAGCAGGTGCAAGGTCAGGGGTGGAAAAATAAATTTGTGTGTCATCAGCATAGAGGTGATATTTGATCCCAAGAGATGTGATTAGGTCACCTAGAGAGAGTCTGTAAAGAGAAAAGAGAAGAGGTCCCAGGACAGAGCCCTGGGGTACCCCCACAGAGAGATTGATAGAGGAGGAGAAGGTGTTAGCAGAAGAGACACTGAAAGTATGATGGGAGAGGTAAGAGGCGATCCAGGATAGAGCTTTGTTACGAATACCAAGATTATGGAGAATGTGAAGGAGAAGAGTGTGTTCCACAGTATCAAATTATTTATTTATAAAATATTTTACCAGGAAGTAATACATTGAGAGTTACCTCCCGTTTTCAAGTATGTCCTGGGCACAGAGTTAAGACAAATAATACATGTTTACAAATACAGTTACATAATGAGCAGGGTATACATTATATACAAGACATTGCATGCACAGTTAAAGGTAATTTATATTATGGGCGTATGAAACAGTTACAGACCAGATTAAAATGTATGACAGCCTTGGATTTGAAAGAATTTAGACTGGTGGTGGATGTAAGAGTCTCTGGTAGGTTGTTCCAGTTTTGGGGTGCACGTTAAGAGAAGGAGAAGCGGTCGGATACTTTGTTGAGCCTTGGGACCATGAACAGTCTTTTGGAGTCTGATCTCAGGTGATAGGTGCTGCATGTGGTAGGAGTGAGGAGCTTGTTCAGGTAGCTGGGTAGCTTGCCCATAAAGAATTTGAAGGCAAGACAGGAAAGGTGAACTTTGCGCCTAGACTCGAGTGATGACCAGTCTAGTTCTTTCAGCATTTCGCAGTGATGTGTATTATAGTTGCATTGGAGAACAAAATGACAAATTGAGTTGTAGAGGGTGTTAAGTTTGCTAAGGTGGTTTGAGGTGCCGAGCCATATACTATGTCTCCATAGTCAATAATTGGCATTAGCATTTGCTGTGCGATACGTTTTCTGACCAGGAGACTTAGGGAGGATTTGTTCCTGTAAAGTACCCCTAGTTTGGCATAGGTCTTGGTTGTCAGGGTATCAATGTGCATCCCGAATGTTAAGTGGGAGTCAAACCATAAGCCCAGGTATTTAAAACTAGTGACAGGTGTTAGGGTGGTGTTAGCGTTGGTTCTAATCAGGAGCTCAGTCACTGGAAGCTTTACAAATTTAGTCTTGGTCCCAAATACCATTGTTACAGTCTTGTCAGTGTTTAAAAACAGTTTGTTTTGGGAAATCCAGTTTTCGAGTCTCAAAAAGTCAGACTGGAGTATGTGTTGAAGGTCAGAGAGGCTATGGCTGTGTGCATATAGGATTGTGTCATCTGCATACATGTGTATTGAGGCTTCCTGACAAGCTGTGGGAAGATCATTGATGAACACTGAGAAGAGTAGGGGCCCCAGAACAGAGCCTTGCGGGACGCCACATATGCTGCAGAGAGGTTGAGTAATATGAGCAGAGTGTAATGACCTCTGTCTTTGGCAGCATGGAGGTCATTAGTAGCACTGGTATGTAAATATTACCAAAAGTGCCACATTTGTACTAATTGGGGCTAAGCAAAAATACACCTTAGAGGCCATTCCAGTTTTAATTAATGTCCTTAGCAGTTTTGGGGTACACAATTATATTGAATAAATGCTGCACTTGCAATGTGTTTTGTGATTTCGGTAGTTGTTTTTCAGGCAGGAGATGCTTAGCTCTGTGGCTGCTCAGCAATATGGAAATGATCCCCTAAGAATCTTCCAGTTGTTTAACGGCTCATCAATTAGTGTAACGTGTTTTCACTTTAAGGTCTACCACTAATCCTAAAACAGTCTTAATGTTCATGTGCCGTAAAATATCCGTTTGTTAAAGTGTACTTTAAATTTGTAATTACAGCAGGGGGCATATTTTCTAAGCAGTGCTAAGCCCTAAGAAACCATGTGGCCCATTCACAGATTGAGCTGTAAGATGCCTTACAACTTAGCACTGCTGAGCAAATATGACCTTAGATCTGTTAACTATTATATCCCTTATAACAAGTATTGAATGCTAGACTATAAGAAGGTAAGATCTGTGCAGTATAACTGTAACGTTCCATTGCCACGAAATGCATTTGGTTCTATGCAGCATTAACAGACAGTGAGGATTCAAAAGTGCAGCTCCACTTCAGAGCACAAAATTACCTTATGGCAATAGTAAACATTTAAAAAATGTATTGATTGAAACGTGATGTGAAAGTGACACAGTTTTCTCCCCCTATGGTATGGTCCAAAAGTGCCTGGAAATATTGATCTCATAGGTTTTACAGTAGAGAATACTGTGGGACAGGCTCTTTGCGACAAATACCTACTATACAGTGACCTTTATATTCTTTACATCTCCAGTTTACCGAAGACAGACTTAGGTAGTGTAATATTCCTCATTGAGTCTCCACTGAACTAAAGACCGGGTTAGCCAATGTTTATGGAGTATCTATCATCTAGATCAGTGGTTCCCAACTGTTTTTACACTGTGCAGCCCCAGCAAGAAAATATCTGTCCCGCAAACCCCTAGTTAATAAATCATATTGCCAAGTCATCAGACTGCCGCTAACGGAACTGTGTGACCGATCCCAGGTATTATAGTGTCCTGAGCTTGTGGGGGGAACACACGCTTAATAAAGCCCCAAACGGCACCTCAGTGTGCAGACAGCACAGGGTGGTATAGCTGGCACTCACTGTGGGAGCTTCCAAAGTCACGTCCCACAATGCCTTGCTGCTGTAGTGCAAAACATTCTGTGTGGTTTGACTTTGCGGGAGCTATACCATCCACAGGTGCAGTTTAATTAGTACTAAGCTCTACAGAGTGTAGAAGCTACAAAGGGGAAAAAGGTAGTCACCTCGCTGCTGAATGTTAAACACCAGCAGCTTCTTCTCACAGTCACATCACGTTCATTTTTCAGTGTATTGTATCTTTCACAAATACTGTACATTAACTTCTGCAAGGCGGGGGATAATTGTGGGCCCTTGGTTACATGGAGCATTATTTAAAACAAACCAAAGTCCATTTAATGTTTTGCTTAAAAAAAAAAAAAAAAGGAAGAAATGTATTTAATGAACACATAAATATCGATCTCTACATTCTAAGGACCACTTAACCCCTTGCTGCCAGAGTGAGCGCGGACACATTGTGCAGCAATGCATCGCAATCCCTTCGAGGACAGAAGCGGTACAACCATTTCACCTATTTCTTGTGGTTTCAATTGGACCTTTTCATGGTTCGGCAATGGCAAGCAGTTTTTAAGCAAGTTACATTAAAACTTAAGGAGATTGATTAAACATTATAGTAATGCTGTCCAGACAAAAAAATATTCAGTGATCCTTCCTCTTGCGTGTGCGACAAATAGACTTCCTTATCTCTTTCTTGTCCTGTCCCCTGTCTTAGAAGTGGGTTATTTTTCATGCAGAGTGTAAATAAATCTAAATACCTTACCCCTGAAGTAGAGCGGATAATATCCCCGCCCCCAGAATAAGTGAAAACCTTAGAAAATATCCAGACTTTCTATCAAGATTTTATTTTGTATCATCATAAGATGTCCTACCTCCTATAAAACCCAAGAACCCAGCTACATTTTTTTAAAATCAGAAAACTGGATTTGTTTACAACGGTCTATATATTGTACAGTATTTCACTTCTGTTTTTCTTAAACCTTTACACTTCATAAATACTTAAAATAAACATTATAAAAACAGAATTACAGTACATGTTGTTCAGTACGCATTTCAGGACTACCTGGGGCAAACAAAATTATAGAACACTAAACCATACCTGTGGATCATAACTTTGTTTTTTAAACCGTTAAATCTCTGGGCTCGGACGGCTGTTCAGCCTATTATGAAGCCTTCCGGACGATTCTAGTCCCTCAACTTACAAAGCTATTTCAGGCTCTGACTAATAACTTGGATTTTAAATGACCATATGTGGACACTCTTCTGTTCTTCATCCTGAAGCCAAAAGGACAGTAGAAGTTACCATCCAATCGCCTTTTTGATCGTTGAATGTAAAATATTTGCTTTGATATGGGCAGCGTGTTGGGAATCTGATTCTTCCTGATCACACCGGATGGGTTGAAGGCAGATAAGTGTCTGGCAGAAGAGCAATTAATCTAATTGACAGCACCGATAAACACAAAGGAAAAAAGCAATCATCTCCTCATTATGTGCAGAAAAAGCTTTCAACGCTCCAACTGCATTCAGGTCCTATAATAGCAAACTGACGCCGGGAATTATCAAAGTGGGACGTAGGGTATCGTGCCCAGTTTGGCGGTAACTGCCATTCATACCCTGATACAATTGATACCCTGACATCCAAAACCTATGCCAAATTAGATGTACTTTACAGGAACAAATCCTCCCTAAGTCTGCTGGTCAGAAAACGTATCGCACAGCAGATGCTAATGCCAATTATCGACTATGGAGACATAGTATACGGCTCGTCACCCCACACCCACCTTAGCAAACTTGACACCCTCTACAATTCAATATGCTGTTTTGTTCTCCAAGGCAACTACAACACACATCACTGCGAAATGCTCAAAGAACTAGATTGGTCATCACTTGATTCTCGGCGCAAAGTTCACCTTTACTGTCTTGCCTTCAAATACTTTCTGGACAAGCTACCTGCCTATCTGAACAAGCTCCTCACCCCTACCACATGCAGCACTTATCTGAGATCTGACTCCAAAAGACCCTTCATGGTCCCAATGCTCAACAAAGTATCCGGCCGCTCCTCCTTCCCTTACCGTGCACCCCAAAACTGGAACAATTTACGACTCTCAGATCCACCACCAGTTTAAGTTCTTTCAAATCTAAGGCTGTCTCACAGTTTAATCTGGTCTGTAACTGTTACATACGCCTATCTTATACTATATTAGTGAAAGCACTGTATGTTTGCCTGCCTGCCTGGATGTCCGGTGTCCCTAGCGGCAATCTCATTGGTCCCTTGGCCCGCCCGCCCCCGCACACCTCTCATTGGCCTCACACACTCACACCACCCCCTTGGCCCGCCCCCCACACCTCTCATTGGCCTGAGGCGGAGTGACGGGCCAAAGGTCCAAAAAAATAAATAAAACACACACACACACACACCTCTCCCCCTCCCCCCTCCAAATCACCTCTCTCCCCTCTCCAAATCACCTCTCCCCCCTCCCCAGCGGCATCACCTCTCCCCCTCCCCGCTCCAAATCACCTCTCCCCCCTCCCCAAATCACCTCTCCCCCCTCCCCAGCGGCATCACCTCTCCCCCTCCCCGCTCCAAATCACCTCTCCCCCTCCCCGCTCCAAATCACCTCTCCCCCTCCCCGCTCCAAATTACCTCTCCCCCTCCCCGCTCCAAATCACCTCTCCCCCCTCACCGCTCCAAATCACCTCTCCCCCTCCCCGCTCCAAATCACCTCTCCCCCCTCACCGCTCCAAATCACCTCTCCCCCTCCCCGCTCCAAATCACCTCTCCCCGCTCCAAATCACCTCTCCCCGCTCCAAATCACCTCTCCCCGCTCCAAATCACCTCTTCCCTCTCCCCAGCGGCATCACCTCTCCCCCTCCCCAGCGGCATCACCTCTCCCCCTCCCCAGCGGCATCACCTCTCCCCCTCCCCAGCGGCATCACCTCTCCCCCTCCCCGCTCCAAATCACCTCTCCCCCTCCCCAGCGGCATCACCTCTCCCCCCTCACCACTCCAAATCACCTCTCCCCCCTCACCGCTCCAAATCACCTCTCCCCGCTCCAAATCACCTCTCCCCCCTCCCCGCTCCAAATCACCTCGCTTCCCGCAGCTGCCACGCAGCGCGTAAGATGGCGGACCCCCTTCCTCCCTCGCGGCGCCGAGTCAGACGATGGCGGCGCCCGGAAGTACAGGTAGGTGTCGCTCCCCCACCTCCGGCGCCAAACGGAACTGAGAAAGGGCGCATCAACTGAGGTGTGTGTGTGTGTGTGTGTGTGTCTGTCTGTCTGTCTGTCTGTGTGTGTGTCACTGTCCACTGCCCCCCCTCCTGTCCACTGCCCCCCCCCCTCCTGTCCACTGCCCCCCCCTCCTATCCACTGCCCCCCCTCCTATCCACTGCCCCCCCCTCCTGTCCACTGCCCCCCCCTCCTGTCCACTGCCCCCCCCCTCCTGTCCACTGCCCCCCCCTCCTGTCCACTGCCCCCCCCTCCTGTCCACTGCCCCCCCCTCCTGTCCACTGCCCCCCCCTCCTGTCCACTGCCCCCCCCCTCCTGTCCACTGCCCCCCCCCTCCTGTCCACTGCCCCCCCTCCTGTCCACTGCCCCCCCCTCCTGTCCACTGCCCCCCCCTCCTGTCCACTGCCCCCCCCTCCTGTCCACTGCCCCCCCTTCCTGTCCACTGCAGGAAATGCAGGGGGAGGAATCCATGCCTTTGAGTCGCCCCCCCCCTGCCTTTGATGCCCCCCCTGCCTTTGACACCCCCCCCTGCCTTTGACACGCCCCCCCCCTACCTTTGACACGCCCCCCCCCCTGCCTTTGACGCCCCCCCCTGCCTTTGACGCCCCCCCTGCCTTTGACGCCCCCCCCCTGCCTTTGACGCCCCCCCCCCTGCCTTTGACGCCCCCCCTGCCTTTGACGCCCCCCCCCTGCCTTTGACGCCCCCCCTGCCTTTGATGCCCCCCCTGCCTTTGACGCCCCCCCTGCCTTTGACGCCCCCCCTGCCTTTGACGCCCCCCCTGCCTTTGACGCCCCCCCCTGCCTTTGACGCCCCCCCTGCCTTTGACGCCCCCCCCTGCCTTTGACGCGCCCCCACCTGCCTTTGATGCCCCCCCCTGCCTTTGACGCCCCCCCCACCTTTGACGCCCCCCCCCGCCTTTGACGCCCCCCCCCCCGCCTTTGACGCCACCCTCCCTCTCCCTTTGACGCCCCCCACTCCCTTTGACGCCCCCCCCTCCCTTTGACGCCCCCCCCTCCCTTTGACGCCCCCCCCCCTCCCTTTGACGCCCCCCCCTCCCTTTGACGCCCCCCCCCTCCCTTTGACGCCCCCCCCTCCCTTTGACGCCCCCCCTCCCTTTGACGCCCCCCATTTTTGACGCCCCCCCCCCCTTTGACGCCGCCCCCCCCCCTTTGACGCCGCCCCCCCTCCCTTTGACGCCCCCCCCTCCCTTTGACGCCCCCCCCTCCCTTTGACGCCCCCCCCTCCCTTTGACGCCCCCCCCCTCCCTTTGATGCCCCCCCTCCCTTTGACGCCCCCCTCCCTTTGACGCCCCCCCTCCCTTTGACGCCCCCCCCTCCCTTTGACGCCCCCCCTCCCTTTGACGCCCCCCCCCTCCCTTTGATGCCCCCCCTCCCTTTGACGCCCCCCTCCCTTTGACGCCCCCCCCTCCCTTTGACGCCCCCCCCTCCCTTTGACGCCCCCTCCCTGCCTTTGACGCCCCCCCTCCCTTTGATGCCCCCACCTGCCTTTGACGCCCCCCCCTGCCTTTGACGCCCCGCGCACACACACTGACTGACTGCCGCACGCACGCACACACTGACTGACGCGCACACAAACCCTGACTGACGCACACACACACGCACACACTGACTGAGGCACACACTGACTGTGTGTGCGTCAGTCAGTCTGTGTGTGTTTGTGTTTCTGCCTCAGACTCACTGACGCGCGAGCAAACACACAGTGACTGACGCACACACGCTACATGAAGCTGTAAAGGAGGGAGGGAGGGGGAGGGACTGGATTGATGTGAATGGGGGACAAACAGAGAGAGGGGGGAGGAGAGAGAGAGGAACGTGAACATTACATCCCGGGCAACGCCGGGTCTCTCAGCTAGTAATATATATTATCTGTAACTGTGCATGAAACGTCTTGTATTTAATGTATACCCTGTTCACTTATGTAACCTTGTATTCTTTGTCATCTTAACTCTATGCCCAGGACATACTTGAAAACGAGAGTTAACTCTCTATGTATTACTTCCTGAAAAACATTTTTATAAATAAATAAATACAATTCAACTCAGTAGCAGTTACAGTCAGAACTGGTGCTATTCCCCGAATCTCGCTTTGACACATCCCAGCGTAAAAGAGCCCAATCACATTTTGTATAGATATAAAAATACAGCACATTTTAGAATATTTAGTTACTCATTATGGGCTACTGTATGCCTTATATGTCCTATTTTGCCCTAAAATGGATACTAAGACAATGTGAACATGTACCTCTCACTGTAGATATGTTGCCTCTATTTTAACCTCTTTCTTTGTAGCATCAGATGTGGGAGTTGTTACAGAGAGAAATGGGAGTAGATAGGGAGGCGTTGAAGGATGCATACACATGGTCCAAATGTCATTCTCTGTAGAGTTCTGGTGGATGATGCCAGAACGCTGTGGCATGCATCTGAATTTTGTGTTTAGGACAGCGAGGGGGGACGGGGAAGGGACAGGACATTCAGGTGCAGAGGGTCAGAGCACTTCCAGAATGTCCTGTAATTGACACACTCTCAATTAAACACCTTCTGCCCAAGACATTACTAGAATTTTTTTATGGTTGACCGATTTTAATGACTCAACAAGATACAGGTTAATTAATTATCTGCTTAGCTACGAAGCCAAATGCATATACGCGACAAGTCAGTGCCGTTCTATGCTGGACGGAATGCAAGAATAGCTCACAATTCAATAATGATTAATATAATTACGACAATGCAGAGACGTGTTCAAAGCAGCAATCCCAAGTGCTAGTAATTTTGCTGAGATGTTTAATTGTTTTTGGCAGACTTGGAACCTTGGAGCCTCCCCCGTTCCACTGATAATTAAAATGTAGTTTTCTCCTCCCAGTCGAGCTCCGGAAGTACTGCAGTAAAAGTGGCAGGGCCAGCTTACTTGTAGGTTATGAAATGAGAAATGGCAGCGCCAGTGTAGCGTGCCAGTGGAACATGTGTTTCCACACATGTCAACTCTCACTGCTTTATTGCTTAATCAGTCTCATAGACAATCAGTGGTGTCCTATGGATAAATATCTGCATTTTTCCATGAAATTGAGATTTTACACTATAGCCCCCAAAGCTCACTGACTAAAACTGCATAGAGTTCCCAGCACTCATTGAGACGGTGGTCAAAAAGAAATGAAACCGTAGTAGCAACAAAATCAAATTTGACTAGTACACGACTAGAGGAAAAAGGAAGTGTTAAAACAAAATGCACACTATCACAATAAACTCAAAGTGTAGAGTGATGCCAATTACAGGCAGGCACAGAATCATATCTATACAGTAATATAAGTAGAAAAAAATCACGATAAAGCTACAGAGAAAAATATTTATGCAAAATAAAAAGAACGATTCCTGCGCTCCTACCAATTAGGCAAAAATAAAATAATAATCTCATGAAAATGTTATTTTGTTAAACCCTTTGGCCAAAGCATTTATAAGCCTGCATGCCACGATAAGGCATACCCGTATGCAGGTACCTACACTGAATATATGTAATAATTGTCCCATGGACTAGTGAATACAGTATATATATATATATATATATATATATATATATATATATATATATATATATATATAAATTGAAAAATTCAACAGCGCCTGGGTGTGTACTAGCCCCCTGATGAAACCCGTCAATCGGAAGAAACGCGTACACGTAGGGCACGTGGTTTCAAGGAGCTACGTTTGGTGGAATAGCTCGTGCGTCTGCTGCCAGGAGAGGGAGGATGTTCCCTGAGCCACACACAGCATCTAATGCTGGAACAACAGACTGTATACCTGAATTTCCAGAGGGACATCTGACTGTGATGCACCGGTAGCAGTGAGGTCTGATGTACTGAAGTAAACATTCGGCGAGCAGCTACTTGTTGGCGCATGGGTTTACCCATACAATGCTTAATTTGCATCGACAAAAAAAAAGGGGGGCGAAAAAAACCCCTTCTCCAAACCCATTCCCATGTGTGTAAAACAGGGGATATTTTCATTCTCCTCTTCCAAAAATGCTCCCAATATTAGCAAAAGAGTTAAAAAGCAGTTTCCCACGTTTGTAGATCCTCCGTGGATTGGATACACAGCATGCTGGCTGTCTTCAGTCCTTGGAATATCACATCTAAGAATTATTACATTTAAAAAAACAAACATTTTCCACTAGTATGAGCGCCCATTAGGAGGCATTTTTACTTTGTGATTACATTAATCTGCAGGGTAAATGCTATTTACTCCATGGAACCCTACTGTAGGTCCCCAGAAGGGCAAATTCCATTCTGATTTATCTATACGAACCCCAGGAAAAAAGAGCCGCTGGAATCGAAGGGTTAACAGAAGATATATTGATTTTGTGTGTGCTAAAATGTGCTACTTTTGAGTGAATGTTTGGCATAGTTCAGAAGCCTTTAGCATGAAAAAGGTGATTATCTGTGTGGGGGGCATTTTTATAGAAGCACAGCAGAGCACCTTATTTAAGAACACAACACCTGTTCAGCAACAACAAATTCCCTGGAGGTACAGTTCCACCCGTCAGGGGTCATCCCACTGTTAGCTGCATGTCTCTCCTCCATCTGCTGTGCTCTAAGTACCACCGCAGAATGTTCCCTTAAAGCAGCAATCCCGGCAGCTCCCTTTTTACATCAATATTATATTTTGTGTTATTGTCTCTGGAGCTATAAGGTCTTCCAATGTAGGCTCCATAGATATGTCCTCCAGGCTCTATAGAAATGTTCAATACCATTTCTCCATGCAAGTGGTTACTGGCAATGAGGAGAACGGTCTGCCAGTGTGTAAGAGGCATGTGCAGAGGTGCAACCAGGGAGACATATTTGGGGGAAAATAAACCATGGCTTTTCTTCAGCCCGTAGCGTTGAGCTATACAGTTTAAGGAAGCACAGAAATAAACAAACATCCTACCCCTGTGTAAGGGCTGACACACTTTCCCAGTCCCTATATGTAGGGTTGGGAGGAAAGGCCTATTGCCAACCTATGACCCCAAAGTCCAAAGAGGTACCTGTAAGCAGGGGGCTCTTTATGTCAGTCTCTGGGTTGTCTTTGGGGGGGCAGGCTCTGGCGGGTTCCAAGGTCTGCTGAGCGCTGGATGTAGAGGGTCCGGTTTCAGGGTGTCTTGCAGGCAGCATAGCACTTTTGTGCTCACGGTAACTGTTTCTGTGAGTCCTGCTGGCAACACAGTCTCTCTGTGCTCAAGAGAGATTACCTGCAGTTTCCAGCAAGAGGCTTTTCTACCTGTGTAATGAGACAGCAGGAGACTGGTTAATTATCTGTAGCTGCAATTAACCAGCTCCCTGCTGGACTCCTCAGACCAATACAGGCTTTCTATTGAAGCCCTTTTAGACAGGAGCTCTGCCCTGTCACACAGTGAATACACTGATTGACCCTAGAAAGTGCACCATTGCTGATTTAGAGACACAATTGATAATCGATATTTCTTTATTGATGTCATCATATAGCCAACCTGAACTCATTCAGTGTCAGAATATCGGTGACCACATCATGCCACAGACATTTTTTGCTATCACACCTATCGCATGGCAATGATCTCTTCAACATCTTCCCCCAATGAAAGAGGACGACCTGTGTCGCTGTTCAAATTGCTGCCCTGGTAATCTGAGTTTTGTTTTATCCTGCGGTAGTAATAGGGGGTTATTCTTTAGACCAGGGTTGCACAATCTTTTTTTGTTTGCGCCCCTCCCTCACTTTACCTTTTCTCTGGCGGTTTCTGATGTCACAACATCATGTGATGTTGCGTTGCCATGGCAACACAACATCATGTGACCTTGTGGCATCTACGGAGACGAGGTAAGGGACCTAGAGGCCTTGCGCGCCTCCCCCCCCCTCGTCATTTCATATAAATGTTGTGGGGAAGAGCATGGGGCCTCTGTAAGCTGTGTTTCCCCCCCAGAAAATGTTGCCCCCCCCCCAGTTTGCGCACCCCTGCATTAGACCTTAATAGTGCTGATTGAGACACTATTGCACATTAACTCCGATTTAAGTCAATAGGAGTTTTGGTGCGACAGTGCCCCAATCGTCACTATCACAGATGATTAAATAACCCCCTAGGTTTTCATAAGAAATAATATCCTACTGCATACGAGATCCTGGCTGCCACAGCCATTGCAGGCCCCTCCGACAGCCCAAGGAATGGGGCCATTTATAAGGCAAAATCGAACAAAACAAAAAAAAGCCCTTTAGCAGTCCAGTGAAAGCGTTTTGAACAGGTGACAGGATTCTGTATATGGAGATTTTGACAAATAACAGTAAAAAGAGAGATAGTCTTGAACATCCATTAAATCCCGACCAGCCTTCAATATTATGATAATTTATTCCTTTTCAAGCTCTCTGAGGTTTAGTTCAAAGATGTGAATAGAAAGTGTCTTTTTCCCCCAGCGAATGAGAAAACTTACTAACATTTTTTTTTTAGGAATATCAGATACCAACCCTAATATTCCTTAAATATGTTGTTGGCAGAAGTGAATAGTAGGGAAAAAAAAGATTATTTTTTGGACGGGATGTTGAGGTATTACATATGTAAGTAGCATTATTATTATTAATATAATTTATTTGTAAAGTGCCAACATATTCTGCAGTGCGGTACAATGGGGCGGGGAGACAGAGTTATGTGTATTAAGAGAAACGGTTACATACAAGTGAAAACGAACATGCACAAAGACATACAAAGAGGTAACGAGGGCCCTGCTCGTGAGCGCTCACTATCTAGGGGGACAGAGGGACAATGTTGAAACAAGGTAAGGGGCTGCTCATTATAGACTTTTATAAAACTTTTCAGTCTGCACCCCCCTACCTGCTCTCCCCCCCCCCCCTTTACCTTGTCTGCGGCATCAAATGACGCTGCGGAGTCACGCGACATCACGTTGCCATGGCAACATGATGGCACGTGACCCCGCAGCGTCATTTGACGCAGTGTTGCCAGATCAAAGCGTCGCCCGAAGACGTCGGGCGACAAGGTAAGTGAGTTACAGAGGCCTCGAGCGCTCCCCGGCATTTCATTTAAATGCTGCTTTGGGGAAGAGCGCGGGGGCCTCTGTAATCGCCGCCCGTCCCTCCCTCCCCACCCCCATAAAATTTCACGCCCCCAGTTTGGGCACCCCTGCATTACAGGATGGAGTTTATCTCAGGTTGGAACATGGCCCAGCCCAACACCTGATTCCATTAAGGTTTGGGGGGGGGGGGAGGGTGAAGTGGGTGTTTATATATGGCTGGGGATTGGTCCAGCCAATGGGGCTGGAGGGGTTGGATGTTAGAGATAAGGCGAGTAGACTTCCTTGAAAAGATGAGTTTTCAGAGTGTTTTAAAGTATTTGAAAGCTGGGGGAGCATCTGATGGTGCTGTACATGGTAGGGAATCCCAGAGTGAAGTCTTGCAGGCTATCACTCTCATGTTTACACTATCAAGCTTTACATTGTTTAACAAACATTTACATTGAATAACGGCACTTCTAGCAAACACACCAATCACATTCATTTCCTTCGGGATTAAATAGACTTGAGGACGGAGCATGTTTTCAATTTAAAAATGGCTGCGTGGCTTTACACGTTAAATCAAGGATATGGCATAATAAATATCCCCAGCATTACTGTACCAAGGGACATCGTAGCCTGGGAAATGCAGATAAAGTGCGTATAGACGTACATTACATTTCCATTTCCCGTTGCACTTGAACACCAAAGTTTAATGAATCAGCATCAGAATCTCAAGATGGTGCACGGAAACGGAGAGTCCCAATAGCTTGATACATTGACCATGTTTAAAATTCTGTATTTTGTGTCTTTTTTACAGCAAAATTGGGCTTGACACATAGTTATAGGTTGCTTGTAATTGCCATAGAAGGCCAATTGGTCCTGTTTATGAAGAAGACCCAGTGCTAATGTGCTTAACAAAGTTATACATAGTTGCATACAGAGTTACATAGTAGATGAGATTGAAAAAAAGACATATGTCCCATCAAGTTCAACCTATGCGATAATGTAGATGACAAATACTTATCCTAGATTTGTATTTACAATTAAAATATGTAAACCCCAGTGAAATATCATCCAATGATTTCTCATAGGGGGGAAATTAAATTCTTTCCTGACTTCAAATTATGGCAATCAGATTACTCCCTGGATCAACATCCTTCCCATGTTTACTTATTTGTTATATCCCTATATACCTTTCCTATATAAAAAGATATCCAACCTTTTTTTTTTGTTGAAGAGAGCTATTGTATCTGCCATCACAGTCTCCATGGGTAATGGATTCCACGTTAACTGCCCTTACTGTAAAAAACCCTTTCCTCCTCATTTTTCGACTGTCTTCTTAAAAACAAAATCCCTCAACCAAATAAGTCAATTGGGGAGAAGGATGTCTCCTACATTCTCCAACCAACTCTGTCTGATAAGTGTTTTAAACCCATTATGGGAAGAAAGGACTTACTTTCTTTACCCCATTATTACGTCATACAGTGGTCCGGCTACAGCAAAGGATTCTGGATAGCAACATGCCAATGAGCACCTAGAACCAGATTCACAGAGGTTTGTTATTGACTTAACAAGGAGAGCGAGACCTGTATGCAATGCGTGGAGGGATACCTGTGCACAAAAAGGTACGCACCTGAGATAACCGAGATATAGGCTAATGTTAATCATTTGAATACACTTTGCTAAGCCAAATTAGCATATATCCCAGGTATCTCAGGTGTGTTGATTTTTATGCACAGGTTTCTCTCCACATGTTGCGTAAAGGTGTGTTTGAGAGGATATATTAGCCACTTGGGACTCTAGTAAAATAATACAGAATTTGCCTTTTTCTGTAAACATTCTTATTTGAAACGGCGGAGGCCTCACCTCTAATACATTTTATTGTACACAACGGCAGATATTTTAAAATTGCACAAATGCCTGGTACCTAAAAGTCCTAGTAGCCATGCTGGGCCTGGAGAAGTTTAGATGGATTGTAAGTTGTGATACCCTGTACGGGGCCAACATGGGACTTCTTGACAGATGAAATATAGGGTCAGATTTATCAAGCGTCAGTACGGTTTAATGCACCCAATCTGGCGTTAACGTTTTTTCCAATCAATGGGAGATAACGCAGGATTAGGTGCTCAAGGCCAGTCCTCAAGCCCCCCCCTCCCCCTCCCCACCAAAAAAAAGGTCAGGTTTTTGGTATATCCCTGCTTCAGCACAGGTGGCTCAACCGGTCCCTGCTTCAGCACAGGTGGCACAATCAGTCTCTGCCTCAGCACAGGTGGCTCAATCAGTCCCTGCTTCAGCACAGGTGGCTCAATCAGAGGCTCATTCTTTGACTGAACCTCTGTTTGAGCCACCTGTGCTGAAGCTGGGATATCCTGAATACCTGACGGGTGGGGGGGGGGGGGGGTGAGGAGAGCTTGAGGACTGGAGTTGAGCACCCCTGCTCTAAACCAGGGGTGCACAACATGAGGAGGCTGGGGGGGTGAGATTTTCTGTGGGGGGGGGGAGAGGGTGGGGGCGCGGCTGTTACAGATGCCCCGCACTTCCAAAAGGCATTTAAAAGAAATGGCGGGGATCGCGCGAGGCCTCTAACTTTACTTGCCTGCCAGCGACGCGTCTCCATGGCAACCAGCAGCAAATGACGCCGCGGGGTCACGTGACGTCACATGATCCCGCTACGTGATTTGATGCCGGAGCCGTGGGGGGGGGGGGGGGGGTTTGGTCGCGAGCCGGACGGTAGAGGAGACAGGGCGGCGCATGAAGGAAACTTTGTGCACTATACCTGCTCTAAACCATACTGGCGCTTGGTGGATCTGCCTCATAGTGTACAGAGCTTTCCAGACCTCATAGGTGTCTTCTTCAAGTGAAAGCCTACACATGTTCAAGCAGGTACCTCTGTATTGCTGCAGCGTAGGACATCGTAAAGACTCCCAGAAACAGGCGTGAAAAAGCTTATCCAGCAGCACTTCCACATAGCAAAATGTGTATTTAAATAGTCAAATTGGGGACAGCACCTTAAAGATTATTTCTTATTTTTTTTAGGGGTGGAAAAAAAAATACGACGAGGCCACACATTTTATCAGCCACATTGCTTGTGGGGATGAGAGAAGCCGCATTTAACTAGCACTTCACACAATTATTTGACAGTGTATTTTTTAATAAAAGCATTTACATAATGTGTAACGCTCGTATTCAGGAGGTGTTAGAAAGACATTATTAATTACCACATTTAGCTAAGGACCCGTTTTTTTCCCCCTATTTGGAGGAGTCCCTGTCGTCCATTAGCGACAGACTTTGTTTTTAGCTTTTAGAAGCTATGATAATTTTTCGGCCGCCCGGGGACATTGCAGCATAATTGGGTTATTAATGGATTCATTTGTTATACAGCCTTTCATGTCATAAACAAAGAAGGTGCCAGATACTATTTGGAATGTTATTGCAGCTGTAACGATTTTCTCTCGTGCTTTGGCACGTGTGTAACGCGTAGCTCACCACAAACGAAGCGTGACCGCGGTGCTGAGGTAGGGAATTGGTTAACGCCGACCCACAGCCACGCGGGCGCGCCTAGGATGCAGAGTGGTCGTGCAAGCCAGGTCAGGATAATAGATGGGAGAATAGTTGTAAGTGCTTGCCAGGTCAGGAGTGGAGAGTTGCAGATCGTCGGGGTCCGTAGCCAGGTTCAGGATAGGAGAGTATCGGATCGTTGGAGTACTTAGCCAAGGTCAGGACTGGAGACGGGAGAATGGTCGTTCGTAGCCGGATCAGGAGAGGAGAGGTGCGGAGTCCAAGGAGATAAGCAGGGTCAGGTAACAAGAGGTTAACATGCACTGCAAGGTCACGGAACAGGAATGCAGCAAGGCACGGCGTCACACTAGACTATGCTCAGCAATGAGAGTCTGCAGCAGGAAGGTATATAAAGGAAGGAGCTCCAATAGCCAGGCAGGGCGGAACCAGGAAGTAGAATCCAATACCAGGAAGTAGAATCCAATAGGCTGCTGGTGCACACAAGTCTGCCCTATGATGCAGCCAGATCAGGGATGGGGGCGGAACCGATCGCGTGCCGACCCGCGCGCATCACGGAGGTCAGGGGCGAAGGCTAGAACGCACTTTACTCCCACACCGGTTCTGTCAAGCAGAGCGGGGGTGGAGCTTGGAACGCGCATCAGCGGAGAGGCTGGACGAGCGCACCCATCATGCGCCCGAGTGGGGGGCGGAGTCAGAACCCGCGGAGAGTCAGGCCGTGCAAGATCCGCGCGCGCGCTTAACATGGCCACGAGATAGCGCATCCTGGGTGTCAGTCGCGGAAGGGTTATTGAGGTGAGGAGACGGTCTGCGACCGCCAGGATGGCGAATCCTCACAACGTGTTGGATTTGCATTGGAAGGGACACATGGGGCTATTTACAGTATTAAGAGGACATACAGTAGGAAATTTTTTGGGGGGAGAAATTTCTTAGATACTAGAAGTTAAATTCAGCGGAGACTGGGTCATTTCATTGACTCAAATAACAGGACTTCTGTATGGGAAAGAGTTCTGGTTGTATCCGAATACAGGTTTCCCCTAGCAAATTCCAGTCTCTAAAAAGCATCATACAATGCATGCAATACAGCACAGGTATTCATAGAGAGGTTCATGCAAAAGAATGACTGTGGAAAGGTAGGAAGGGAATAAAAGAAACAGCACACGGACTGATGCAAAAATGGATATTTAATCAGCCATAGAACTCAACGTTTCAGTTGCCCAGCAACCTTTGTCAATTTATGTATAAAATGTTTTCCCAGGAAGTAATACATTGAGAGTTACTTCTCGTTTTCAAGTATGTCCTGGGCACAGAGTTAAGATGACAAATAATACATGTTTACAAATACAGTTACATAAGTGAACAGGGTATACATTACATACAAGACATTGCATGCACAGTTAAAGATAATATATAGGTGAGGGCCAGCTTGTCAGCCGAAACATTGGTTTCTATGGCTGACTAAATACCCGTTTTTGCATCAGTCCGTGTGCCCTGCTGTTTCTTGTATTCCTCCGTGGCTTTCTGGGATTTGCAGGACTTCCCCTTCAACTAGGATCACCGGCATTTTTCTCTTTTTGATCTTTAGGACGTGTGCCTGCAGATCTCCATCCTTGGAAGGGTAGGAAGGGACCCATTGTCATCTAGTACGTTCAACAATGTGCAGAGGACTTTGTAGTAGTTCTTTCATAGACCTCAAGCTTCAAATACCTATTTTACCCTTTTGATTTGTGAAACCCCTCAGTGCAGGGAGATTTATACAAGGACTTTGACATGATGTGTGAATTATCAGTAGCCTTGGATCTATTGTCGGAGTTGAATTCATAAATATACAAACACACAAATACCCAGCAAGCTCTCAGAAACCCCCCTATATTACCACAATATATATATATGTGTGTGTGTGTGTGTGTGTGTGTGTGTGTGTGTGTGTGTGTGTGTGTGTGTGTGTGTGTGTGTATAAGTGTCAAAAGGAGTGCTACTGGGCGTGGCTAATTGAATAAAACAAGAAACAAAGAAGTCCAGAGCAACATCCAATGTGACACAAATACACAGTGAAATACCTATATATCTCTTCATTTAGTTAACCCTTTAGCCAAAGAGTATAAGCCTGCGAGCCACTTTCAAGGCATGACCATAATATCGCAGGTCCTAACACTAACTGATTAAAATCCTTATTTACCTCTATAATTAGAGGAAGGACCATGCTTCCTCTAATTATAGAGGTAAATAAGGATTTTAACCAGTGTATTTTTGTCACATTGGATGTTGCTCTGGACTTCTTTGTTTCTTGTTTTATTCATAAATAATACAGCCCAATCTATTTCCTTTGTAAGTGTTTTTGCCTACTGTACATGTGTGCCTTGTGATATCCGAAGCCCTAACAGGATGAGCCGTAGGTCAAGCGATGTGAAGTCCTCATCTACATGTGCACCCACTCTTGTGCAAGGATGGAGTTCTGTTAGATCCCTCTTTAGCATGCTGCCTGTGATAAAGAATGAATTATCTCCATTCAAATGAACAGGACAAAAAAAAAAAGCAGCTTCACAGCATATTGAAGAAGGGTCTAAATCTCTAGGGGCCTCTCTGGAAATGATAGACGTGTCACTTTTATGGACTATGCAGCTCCTAAAAGTGCCTCTAAATTATTATCTTTGCCGATTTCAGTGTTCGCCAGCCACGTTTGTTGCATGTAATGTATAGCGTGACAGGTTTATGTTCGCTGATACGCGGTAGAATGTTTGATGCAGGAAATATGATGACAAGAGAAAGAGGATTGTACAGATGGAGAAGATGTTGTTACCGCCCATCACGCATGTTAACGCACAAAATAATGCAATAAATAACGCGGGCTCTCTCCTTAACCACTGGTTTCAATAGCACCGCTGGTAAATAACACACCAGCGTCCCTGCAACGCATTGTGCTAACTGGAGCAATAACATCTGCTACTTCTGTATATTGTATTATTTATATTGTATTGTGCACATTTTATCTCCTCTGTAAGGCTGCGAACCCGCTGCGGCCGGCGGGGCGCGCGGCCGCGGACCACCAGACCCTTGCCCGAATGGTCCCTGCCCCCGCTGCCTCCTTCCGGCAGGGCTGACTACGTACTGTGACGCGTCAGCCGGCCGATGCTGCAAGAATCTAGTGATTTTTGGCGTTGACGCGTCACGTGGTACGCGAGTCAGGCAATGGAGAGGAGGGGAGGGGAGGGGAGGGAAGGAGCTAGATGGGAGGCGCCTTGGGCGGGGAGCAGGGAAGGAGCTGCGGGTTAAAGTGTGTGAGTGAGTGTGTGTGTGTGTGTGTGTGTGTGTGTGTGTGTGTGTGTGTGTGTGTGTGTGTGTGTGTGTGTGTGTGTGTGTGTGTATGTATGTGTATATGTATGTGTATATGTATATGTGTGTGTGTATGTGTATGTATGTGTGTGTGTGGGGGGGTGGACAGCACCACGATCAGATCCCGCCCTCCTCCCTCCCACTCCCGCCCCCCTCCCGGCTCCCTACCGACCGCATATCGCGGTCTATGTCTGTCAGCGCCCCGCCTGTCTGCAGTGCGGGCGCGCTGACTGAGGGAGCGGGGCCTTAGCCTAACTCTGCCTGTATGTTACATGCTTCCTATACTGCTCATTAGGCAGCTAAGTATCTCAACATGGTAAGCCTGAGAGACGTATATATAATGCCTCTTTTAGCATAACTTTAAAGCAGCAATACTACTTTCCCCCCTTATATAATTCTATATCCTTACCTAAGTTGGCAATCGCTTGTTGCACCTGTTATTAATCTGTCGAAATCCTGCTTGTGTGCCTAACATAATGGCTGCCTTTCAGTTCAAAGCAATCCTTCAGTCAGTGTAACTTCACTAAAATGTATCCTTATATTACTTAAGTAACATGATCTGTTGTTACCGTTTGCAACTCAAACTGCTGGGAACATTGGCAACAAATGATCACAAACAGGAAAGTGTTGCAAATATCTTGCACTGCTGGGGAGGTGGGCTAAAACCTGCTATGGAAATCAAAAGATGCTTTAAAACTCATTAAAAATGGCATTAAAAAAAAAGTCACTTATCTAATACTACAGAACTGATTTTTTTTTTTTTTCCAATTTTTTTTAATTGTTTTTAGAGAGATAAACAACATATAATAGACATTGTTATACATGTACTGGTTGAACATTGACACTTGTGGTAACTACAGTAGGCATCAACAGTCTATTATCTCTGCTTAAATAGAATATTTGTTTTAACATATTACTTGTGTTATTGTCATATGTTCCCACAGTTTGGAATTTATTAGGGAAGCAGGCGCTTCAGAACTGATTTATTTTAATAACGATTTCACATGTTTTGCTGCTTTGTGTCTTTTTTTTTTAAATTGAGTACCGTCTATTAATCAGTGCAGAAGTGGTGTATGAAAGAGGACACTTAACCCGTGGATTCTAGTTACAGAATACTGGTGTTGAGCAATTCCTAGACTGGTATATCTGGGATAGACTGGTATAGAATTAGACCACAGAGTGAATATTAACGTCATGTTTTTTTCCCTTTTCTTTTAACTCTCCCAATGTTTCCATGTTGTACGAGTGGCCCAACAAATAAAAATGTGGACGGAGAAGTGTGACAATTTTTCACGTCGCCGTTGCAGGTCACGGATTTAACAACTGAGCTCTCCGATGAACGATTCAAGGGGGATGTGACCTGCCAGGTTTTAGAAGGGGAACGAGCAGAGAGACTGAGGGCATCACGAGAGGTTAAGGATATGCAGGTATGTGTTAGCCCATGATGTCCTTTTGGTGGCCAAACAGTGGTTGAAGGGATATAGTATGTCTGTTCAATAGATACTGTAACTTTTAGAATAGTAAATATACAGTAAATGCAGAGATGGAGAGTGTGAGCTAGTAATAATGATACCCGCTTTGAACTGGGAGAATCTGGGTTGAGACCCTCGGTCGGCTCTGTATGACCTCAGACAAGTAACTAAGGGTCATAGTGACTAAAGGGTGCTACTCCATACACCTTACAGACCATTTACCAGAAGGTGTCTTCTGGTATAGCACTGCTTAGTTAACATGGGCCTATGTATCTCTGTGTACCGGATTTACTGGGATAATAGGAACAGACGCAAATGTCTTTTTTGCCATACGTTTTTATATTCTGGACACCTGGGATTTATCAGTAGTCATGGAGCTAAAAGCACGAAGGTTCAGGAAACCGGTCCCATTGCAAATTCCCATTGTAAGCATTGTGCTTAGGTCATAGCCTTCGGGCAGCACTGGAGAAAGACAAGCGATTAAGAAAGAAGTGTTTTAAATGGCCATATGAATTAAAGGGAGCTTTGGGAGAATGAACATGTATAGAGCCTTGTGTCTAAAAATAACACTGCTGCTGTATTCTTAATAGAAGTGTGATTATGCCCCAACCGGTTGCAATGGCCAGATCTCTTCACATTCTCACATTCCTTTCCCTCCTCTCTTCTCTCTCCTCTTCACTTTCTCTTTCCTCTCTCCTTTCTCTCCTCTTCCCTTTCTCTCTCCTCTCTTCTCCTTCCTCTTCACTTTCTTTCTCCTCTTTCCTTTCTCTCCCCTCTTCCCTTTCTCTCTCATCATCCCCTTCTCTCTCATCATCCCTTTCTCTCTCCTCTTTCCTTTCTCTCCTCTTTCCTTTCTCTCCTCTTCCTCCTCTCTCCTCTTCCCCCTCTCTCCTCTCTCCTCTCTCCTCTCGCCTTTCTCTCTCCTCTTCCCTTTCTCTCCCCTCTTCCCTTTCTCTCATCTTCCTCCTCTCTCCTCTTCCCTTTCTCTCCTCTTCCCTTTCTCTCCACTTCCCTTTCTCCCCCCTTATCCCTTTCTCCTCTTCCCTTTCTCCTCTTCCCTTTCTCTCCCCTCTTCCCTTTCTCTCCCCTCTTCCCTTTCTCTCCTGTATCCTCTTCCCCTTTCCCTCCTCTCTCCTCTTCCCTTTCTCCTCTTCCCTTTCTCCTTTTCCATTTATCTCCCCTCTTCCCTTTCTCTCCCCTCTTCCCTTTATCTCCCCTCTTCCCTTTATCTCCCCTCTTCCCTTTATCTCCCCTCTTCCCTTTCTCTCCCCTCTTCCCTTTCTCTCCCCTCTTCCCTTTCTTTCTCCTCTTCCCTTTCTTTCTCCTCTTCCCTTTCTCTCTCCTCTTCCCTTTCTCTCTCCTCTTCCCTTTATCTCTCCTCTTCCCTTTCTCTCTCCTCTTCCCTTTCTCTCTCCTCTTCCCTTTCTCTCTCCTCTTCCCTTTCTTTCTCCTCTTCCCTTTCTTTCTCCTCTTCCCTTCTTTCTCCTCTTCCCTTTCTCTCCCCTCTTCCCTTTCTCTCTCCTCTTCCCTTTCTCTCTCCTCTTCCCTTTCTTTCTCCTCTTCCCTTCTTTCTCCTCTTCCCTTTTTCTCCCCTCTTCCCTTTCTCTCTCCTCTTCCCTTTCTCTCTACTCTTTGCTTTCTCTCTCTCCTCTTTGCTTTCTCTCTCCTCTTCCCTTCTTTCTCCTCATCCCTTTCTCTCCCCTCTTCCCTTTCTCTCTACTCTTCCCTTTCTCTCTCCTCCTCCCTTTCTCTCTCCTCTTCCCTATCTCCCTCCCCCTCCTTTTCTCTCTCCTCACTCCTTTGGAGGCTGCCCTGCATAGCACAGTAACATGCCACCACTATTCCACCCCAGAGGTGGCTGCGTAAATGACGGATACCTGTTAAACACTTTGGAATTGGACAGTGTTTTATAGTGTGCAACATTATTATTATGACATAGTTACCCCTTCTTCTCTCAACTGCACGGTTTAACTAATCAGCACAAAAAGAGCCTTAGATCCTTCTTGATCTGTAGATCCCCTGTGACACTGAGCATGTTACACCTGCAGTGCCAGAAGGATAGCAATGCATTCATCATAACTTGCTATGGCAGCATTACAAAAACCCGTTGACACTGCATATTTGCCGCTGATTATTGCCTTCTTGTTCATTAAGGCAAAGTACGAGCAAATGCAAAAAAACCTGGAGTCACTTTCAAAGCAGCTAGAAGAAGCCCAGCAGCAGATCCAACTTCGGGAACTGAACACAGGAGGCCCGGGAGGAGGTAAGAAGAAGTCAAAGATAAAGAGTTACTCTCCTAGGGTACCCAGGGATCAAACTAATCCTGATGAAGGCGCAGTGCCTTGTATCAGGCAAAAGAAATAATGTACGGCTGAGTTATTTTCCGTGCGTCCGGGGGAAGCCGCGGAATCCTGACTGCGACACATCCCCGGGAATCTCTCAGTGGGGGGGTCCCATACTGAAGAATAGACCTCTCGCAGACAGCCCCAGGTTTTACTGTCCGCAGAACCACGGCGTTCTGCTTTCTTTCCCGTGGCTCAGGGGACAGTAAATCGAGCTCCATCTGTAGGTTGTTGGTCTTGTCACACACTCTGACCCCTGTTGCCGCACAATTTTTGCTTAGCCGTGTAAAATGAATACACTTTTCTTTTAAACCAGTCCTCAGTAATTCACGCTTATCAGATACAGTACTTGTTGCTTTATGATTGTATGTCTTTGGCTCTCTTTTGGCATAATTATTGTACGTCTCAATCAGAAGACAAAAAAAACAACAAGATCAAAGATTATTAAAACACGCTAAAGCATTTGGTTACCATGGTAACGTTAAAAGTTATAAAAATGATTCAAAACCAAGTATCTGTTTTTTTGTTTTTTTCAAGGCACCAATTATCGACATTTAACTTATTTAACGTGATATTGCCCTTACTTTACTTTGATCCGATGTACGACTTCCCTGCTGGCAGTTGTAGGGTTAAAGTAGCAATCCACCCCAACATTAACATTAAAAACAGAGTTTTAATCTTGCAAAAATAATCGTCCTCCCAAAACCCGGAAGTGATTCTGAACAAGCATTGTCCTCAGCGCCGCTGACAGAGGGGGTGGGGGGCTGGATGATAACCAGCTGCTGTCTCTTCTTTTCACGCCAGGTCCTCTCTCTCCCGCTGGTGTGCGCCGGAAGCTGGGTGCACTCAGGAGTCAGGCCCACCTTCGGCGCGCACCGGCGTGGGAAGTAGAGGCAGCAGCTGGGGAGAGCCGTGAGCCGGGGCCTGGTCGTGGCAACCAGAGGTAAGTGGTAATGGTATTTGTGTTGGGAGGGGGTAGTGGTAATCATATCAGGGGTGCTAGTGGTAATTTTAATAGGGGTGTTTGCATCTGGGGTGTGTGTAGTGGTGTCTGTATTGGGAGGGGGTTTTGTGAGCAGTGTGGGACGGGAATTGTGCGGTTGGCCAGGGGAGGAGGGGAAAATGAGTGCGAGGAGGGGGGGATTGAATGAGCGGGATTGAGTGAGAGGGAGTAATTGAGTGAAAGCGAAGAGGGGGTGTAAGAGAGGGAGGGGGAGATTCAGTGAGGATGAGATGGGCGGAAGAGTGAGAGACAGACGGGGGAAAGAAATACAGGTGAGAAAGAGGAGTGCTCGAAAGGCCGCTGACACAGGGGGTAGGCGAGGGGGGGGGGGGGGGAAATCTGTCGGCAGTCCTCATTGTCCTATAGGCCCTTATAGGCCCTTATAGGCCCTATAGCACTTATCCAAACCATAGATAACAAGCCCGAAGCTTTTGTAACGGCCAATGCATTAAACTCTCAAATCCTTCTTGCTGCAACGAGGCAGTAGGCAAGGATGTCCACTGTCCCCAATGCTATTTGATTTGGTGATGGACCCTTTACTGCAACATCTCAAACAGATGGACACATTTAAAGGCCTACACATCGGAAACCAGGAACTCAAAATAGCAGCTTTTGCAGATGATATGCTTCTATTCATCTCAAATCCCAAAGAAGCTATATCAGCCATCATCGAGAAAACACAAGTATTTAGTAAAATCTCAGGCCTAACCATAAACTAAGAAAAATCTGAAGCACTAGTGCTCATAGACAAAAAGGAACTGGGGTTTTTCTTTAAAATGGGCAAAAAAACACATACAGTTCTTGGGCATACTGTAATCCTGCCTAGCAACACACAACAAATCTATGCGATTAATATAGAACCGCTAGTGGAAAACACCATGCAAACATTTGGGTAGACGCCATCTAGTTAAGATGATAATATTCCCTACAGTCCTTTACATTCCACAAATGCTGCCAATACTAATCAAAGATGAAAAAAAAATACATAAATAAATAAACAAAGCCTTCCAGACTTTTATATGGAGAAATAGAAACCCCAGAATAACCATGGTAACATTACAACGTAAAAGGAGATGGAAGGATAAACCTTCCCACGCTCAAACATGACCTCATGTCACGAGATGTCCTGAACCAGTGTCACTGTAGCCACAAAGATAATGTTCCCTACATTGCCTGTCCATCAATAATGTTGGGGATGGCCATTTCCTCCCCCCGCCCCCCAACCAGATATTGGAGTTGAATAGAACCAGATTAGTTCTTTTACCCCCTGGGTTACTCTATGCTTAAAAAAAGAAAGACATGTAAATTGATGTTGATTTAATGGCAATAAGCAGATGCAAAAATATTTATTTTAATTACCATCTACTATTACATATGTTGCTATAAATTAAGCCCTTCAAAAATGGCATATTTCGCCCTTTTGTCGGCTAGGCGAAACGTTAGCACGTCTCTAAAATGGTATCGTAGTCACCGCTGAGTTATTTAGTTTGTAGGAAATCGGTCTTGTACAGTGCTGTATAATTATACAATACTTATGTCTCTATGATCATCCATTAAGGTCTCATTGTTTTTTAAGTTTGTCCCCTATTCGATAGACCGTGAAGAGATTTTCGCAGTGCTGGACTAGAACTCAGCTCCATTCAAATGGTACTAAAGACTTCTCCAGCACGGGAAAGATGACTTCATAGCGTAATGAAGAGAGACGCTTGTCTTGCTAAACGTTTACAACCTTTTTTAAACAGATGTAACAAGACTAAGGCTGAGATTATAGTGCTCGCGATGGCGCGTGGTGAGAACAACACTTCTTCCCTACGAGGCCGCCTATTGTGTGCGTGACCGCGCTAGCGATGCAGGGCAAGTCCGCGGCAGATTTTTTAAAAGACAAATAATGTTGTCTTTTGACGCGACAGCCAAAGAGAGCGAACCAGCCTGGTGATGGGTCCGCTACGCCTCCCCAATTGCTGGAAGCTGAGTTCACCCGTCGCTCGGACGAGAGGCGTGCACGACGCCATGCGCTCTGTCGCCCGCGTGCCCGCTATAATCTCCGCTATGTCTCCGGTGCCTGTTGCGACACTGGAAGAATAATACTGCGGGGGTCCCATTCAGAAGCATTGACCCCCTGCAGCTTGATCGCGACAGAGACTGTCCCCAGCACTGCAGACCTTTGTTGCTTTGCTACATCTGTAAGCCTTCTTGTTTTTGTGTCATTGGTTCAGTTTAAAGTTCTTGTAGCTGTATTGGTCCCGGTCGATATGCAGACTTATTGTAGCTTGTGATACCTTGTAGTTGGCCAACATACATTATTTGTAGATTACATTTAAAGTACAGTGTTTCCAAACCTCATTGGTTTCTTCTTTAAGTAAGTGTACTGTAGCAGCACAGTGAGAAGGTTACATATAATCAGTGTTCGACAAACCTATACATTTGCTCGCCCCGGGCGAGTGGATTTAACCCCCGGGCGAGTAAATATTGGCCCAAGCAGCACATGTTTGGTACTAGGTGGCGAGTAGATTTTTTGGTGATTTGTCAACCACTGCATATAATCATAGAGTGATGACAAGGGATATATACGCATGTAGCAGAACTCACTGGCGCAGGGGTCAAAGAAGCAAAATTCCATGGCACTGGAGACGGTGTCTGCTGCGATCGGGCAGTAGCGGGGTCCATACCTCTGAAAGGGACCTTCCACAGCGTTAATCCTGCAGTGCTGTGACCACCGCAGTAGCGTGACCACGGGTGGCAACGGCATCTGTGACAATAAGGTTACCTACATCTGTATGTTTCCTTCTTGCTGTGCTGCCACGGTACACTTGAACAAGAAACCTATGAGATATCGAAACTTTCTCCCCTTTAATTCCATCTGGAAAGAACTCCTATGTTGGACCACTGGAAAAGTATCATTGTTTAAAAACGTGTCTTTTGTATCATGCAGAGGGCGAGTGGCAGATACGTTTTGATTGTGCTCAGACGGAAATAGACTTTTTGAGGAAAAGGCTGACGCAGTGTGGGGAAAGCCTGGAATCTGAGAAGACATACAGAAAGGAACTGGAGCAGAAGGTAAGAGGGTGAACAAGCTTGGACAAAGCTGCTGGACATGTTGAGTTAGTCAACGTAAAACATTGGGGCGGAGTCTCGATGTACTGAGACCACCCGGCGGCCTGAAATTCCGCTGCACAATTATTCTATCGTAGAGTGCACATTGTTTTCTATAGCCCGATAAACCAGTGCAACCCGTTAGTAGTGATGGGCGGATGTGTCAAAGATCGGCCCTGCAAACTTTCCGACAACCTTTCCAACTTCTTCGCGGACCTGTGAAAGTGCGTTAGAACATCTGGTTAATCAAAAACCGCACCAAAGATTGCGAGAGACTCTATTTCGCTGTTTTTGTGCCGCAAATCTTTTGTTTTGTTTTTTTTTACATTTCTTTATGCTTCTTTATGCTTCGCTTTCACCAAGTCCCATTTTCGTATAATTAAGTGAATTGTCACCATAGCCTTGCCCTGGACCTGGTGGTAATACTTGTTGTTAAATATAAAGTAATTCTTAGTTAGGGTGAGGTCTAGTAATTGGAGAATGAACTCATTGTGTGTCACTAAATCTTGACCTCTTGATCTAAGGAAGTGCGATACTGCCTTCATCTCAACAGGATGAGGGACACTCGTATACAATCCCTCAACATCCAAACTAACCAAGAGTGTGCTGGGATCTGTTGTAACATCCTCAAGTTTCAACAGCACATTTATCTAGGGAGGAGGTGTCGAGGGGGACATATATCTCTATGGTATATGATGATGTGCAATATCCTATATAGAGGCACTTGTAGTACACACCATTAACTATCCCCCCTGCTATCTGCATTTATCTCCCACCCGACCCCCTGTCCTGATTCTAGTCACCACCAGGAGGGTTCATTTGATGTATCCATTATTGGATTGTTTACTCCATTTCCTTCTGGCGTCACCCAATACCTTGTGTTTTAATTGTTTTTATGCTATTTGAGTACGCGTCGTTGTCTTGTGTAATTAATAAAACTTTATTGTTTTGCCTACATCAGGCTTTTATTGGTAACCGTCCACCCACAGTGTTGGGAGCGGTTACTTTCTGTACCCCATACAGCTCATTTGATCATACATCAGGGAGCACTATACCCCTAATACAATTAACAGCCTTGTTGTGCAGTGTTAAAAGGGATCTGTGGGAGACCTCTTGTGTCTTCTTGTTTGCTTGTTCTGCCTGTACCATTCCTTTGCACCGGCTATTTTTATTAGAAACTAACTGGTGAGCGGTTTATCATAAGTTATCTTTAAGTTACTGTTATTATCAGTATCCCTTCTCCCATCTGCAGTATAGTAGTATTATTGTTCCTGAAATAAAGGAATCAGGGAACACAATAGGGAGTCTGGGAATACCAGGGCTTTGTAGTGGATTAAGAGAGTTGATTTAGGCAGGCATTTAATAGTACTGTTAAAATGTAAAGCCTCACCCAAAGCCTTTAAGTCCAGCCTAAATGCCAAAACCTGCTATAGCCTGCCTTAGCGCTAATGTATCTGGAATGTTCAGTTCACAGTGAGCGCGTTGCGTTCCCACATAAGACAATGCTGTCAGGGTTGGCACAAATGTATTCCCTTAATAATGTACCCACGCCAGATTGAACCCAATAAAATATGATGCCATTAAGAGTGACTTTATGTGGGATTCTCAGTAGGTGTTTTTGCATAGATCATATTTCTCGTTTAAATTTCATCTGGAAGATAAATTACTCTCAGCGCGCACGGTGACGGCCGCGGAGATTTCAAAGTGTTCTGCAAGGTCGTTATTAAACTTTTCACTGCCAGGGAGACCAGTCTAGCTGTGCTGCTTTTCTCTGTCACCGGAAGGGTTAATGTATTTATTCAATATGACATTATCAGGGTAGTTGCCTCTCTAATCCTTTTTTATGTAGTGTAGTACTGTATATGCCTCACATTTCCCTGTTACTGTACATCTCACATACAGTACTGTATACGCTTCCAGTTGAACTTTGGCTTCCACCTAATACTGTGCAACTGGTGCAGATGTAGAACTATTTGGGCTCAGGCTTCCAGCACAGTAGTTAAAGGGGCTAACGGTGCCGTTCACTGGTCATTCTCACCAGCCGTTTATGTGGCCACGGTTACAGGGAACTTCCCATGGGCATTGGTTACTTAAAAATGAGTGACGATGACACCTTTTTTATCGGTGTGTGCTTGTTTTGCCCCTATTTGGTTTGTCATCCTGTTTATAGAGTATACACAACACAGTACTCTATATAATATTGTACCGCACTGCCGAATATGTTGGCGCTTCACAAATAAACCATAATAATAATGATGGCGCTGTACCGGATTTTAAGGAACTGGATGCATGGTCAATGGTGGGAAAAAGCTATTATAATCTGATCCCCCAGGCTTTGTGGGGCCCAAGGCAGCATGCTGGCAGCAGGGCCCCCCTGTAAAAAAAACAAAAAAAAAAGCGGGGTGACTTACGTAGATCAGCAGCCCTGCTCTGGCAGCGTCGCAGCATCATGTGATATCACGGCAACGCAACGCTGCAGGAGGCGGCCCACTGCGGAGAAGGTAAGAGGGAACACACACACATACCACCCCTTCTCCCCCCCCCCCCCCCCACCTCTCTCAGCCGGTTCAGGGGCCCTGCACTCCCTCCTGTCGGCGTCGGGATCCAAATTCCAACCGGAGTAGCGATCTGGAGGAGAGGGGGCCCCGCGCTCCCTCCTCCAGCTCCCCCCTCCGGTCAGGTGAAAGTTGGATCCTGGCGCCGACTGGGAGGTAGGAGATGAGGGAGCGCAGGGCTCCCGAAGGCGCGGGCCCAATGCCATCTTGCTCACCTTGCCCTAAGGCCGACCCTGCCCAGCACAAGGGCCAGCTGTACGGTATCTACAGTAGCTCTATCAATAATGATAGGAGGTATGTGTGGGTTACAGGGTGGGAGTAATAGGACTAGGACGAGGTATGTCTGTCTTAGAGGGTGGGAGTAATAGGATTAGGTACTGTATGTGAGAGTTACAGGGTGGGAGTAATAGGATTAGGTACTGTATGTGAGAGTTACAGGGTGGGAGTAATAGGATTAGGTACTGTATGTGAGAGTTACAGGGTGGGAGTAATAGGATTAGGTACTGTATGTGAGAGTTACAGGGTGGGAGTAATAGGATTAGGTACTGTATGTGAGAGTTACAGGGTGGGAGTAATAGGATTAGGTACTGTATGTGAGAGTTACAGGGTGGAAGTGACAGGAGGAGGTATATAGGAGTTCCAGGGTGGGACTAATAGGAGCAGGTATGTAGGAGTAATAGGACAAGGTATGTCTATTAGAGAGTGAGAACAACAAGAGGAGATATTGTATGAAGGAGTTACAGGGTAGGAGTAACAGGAGGAGTTATGTAGAAATTACAAGCGTGAGTAATAAGTCGGGGTATGTCTATTATATGCTGGGAGTTTTAGAAGCAGGAATGTATGTGTTACGAGTGCAAGTAATGGAACGAGGTATGTCTGTATTATACGGGTGGGTTAATAGGAGGACGTATGTCTGTATTATACAATGGGGCTAATAGGTGGAGGTACTGTATGTATTATACGATGGGAGTAATAGGAGGACGAAATATGTCTGTATTATAAGGTGGGGCGTAATAGGACGAGGTATGTCTGTATTATATGATGGGAGTAATAGGACGAGGTATGTCTGTATTATAAGGTGGGAGTAATAGGACGAGGCATGTCTGTATTATAAGGTGGAGTAATAGGACAAGGCGTGTCTGTATTATACGGTGGGAGTAATAGGACGATGTATGTCTGTATTATAAGGTGGGAGTAATAGGACGAGGTATGTTTGTATTATATGATGGGAGTAATAGGACAAGGCGTGTCTGTATTATAAGGTGGGAGTAATAGGACGAGGTATGTCTGTATTATACGATGGGAGTACTAGGAGGACGAGATATGTCTGTATTATAAGGTGGGGCGTAATAGGACGAGGTATGTCTGTATTATACAGTGGGAGTAATAGGACGATGTATGTGTGTATTATAAGGTTGGAGTCATAGGACAAGATATGTTTGTATTATACGATGGGAGTAATAGGACAAGGCGTGTCTGTATTATAAGGTGGGAGTAATAGGACGAGGTATGTCTGTATTATACGATGGGAGTAATAGGAGGACGAGATATGTCTGTATTATACGATGGGAGTAATAGGACGAGGTATGTCTGTATTATACGATGGGAGTAATAGGAGGACGAGATATGTCTGTATTATAAGGTGGGGCGTAATAGGACGAGGTATGTCTATTATACGGTGGGAGTAATAGGACGATGTATGTCTGTATTATAAAGTGGGAGTAATAGGACAAGGCGTGTCTGTATTATACGGTGGGAGTATTAGGACGATGTATGTCTGTATTATACGGTGGGAGTAATAGTACGATGTATGTCTGTATTATAAGGTGGGGCGTAATAAGAGGATTTGCACAAATCGTTTCTGTAGTTTGATACAGTACATAGCAGTGATATAGTGTAACCATTGTCTAATTAGGTTTAGAACTCTTAAGAAACCTTCTGAACATTTACCGTATTGCTGAATGTACTCTATCCTTTAAAAACAAAGATGCTTATTAAGGACTTAGAAATCATTACCAATGCTTAGATAACTTCGTTTTAATTCTCGCCAAGAGAATTGCAAGGTTTTCAAACCTACTATCCATTTAGCAACGCGAATTTTAAGTGAGGTCAATTTCCCCAATATTAAAAAAAGAATGATCTCGGGACATTAAAGGATAATTAAAAATGCAGCCTTTTTTCATGAAACGGGTGAAAGAAAACATCCCTTTTGGTTTCTTATTCTGCAATTACAGGCTTCATTAACTCCACATTTTGCTTATTTAATGCACGTTTATAATGAGTGTAGTTTTTTATTTTCACCGTGCCTGCTTGCTGTGTGACCCCAAACCCGCACAAGATCATCGTACACGCAGGCGTCTATTTCTCTCTTTAAGAGGAAGCTACATTTCCTGGATTGTTTATCTGCCGTCAGCATTGCCCTTGTTCCCTTTCCTTGTAGTCTGGCCTCGGGAAGATCTTTCTTATGCTACAGTTACGGGGGGGCCTCGGTACAGGTGGTAGCCAGCTGGACTTTTGCTGAAGCTGCGGCTTACACAGTGAAAGCTGCTGCCTCCCCCCCGGGTATTATTGGGGGCCACACGCTGCACTGATTCCCCCGCTGCCAGGGGAAGCTGCGGTTTGGGTCCCCCCGACATACACAGAGCTAAGTCAATGGAGCTTTCCATACAATAGCGCCGGATCGGTGATGGCAGATAAGACCCCCCTCCTTAATCTGCTCTTTCTATCTGTTGTGAAGCCTCAGACCCCATTTGATCCTTGGCTTTATTTATATTTAGCCTAGTCTCTTGTGTATCCCAAGCAGGTTTGAATTCCCTTTCTGTAGTAGCCCCTACCAACTCTGCTGGGGGGCTATTCCGTGTATCCACCATCCTTTCCATGAAGAAGTACTTCCTCGCACTTCCCCCTGAGCCTCCCACCCTCCAGCTTCAAAGAATGAGCTCTTGTTCTAGCTCTTCTCTTTCTCTGAGATATGCTTCCCTCCTGCACTGTGTTGAAACCCTTTATGTACAGTATATGCACGTTTCTATCATATCCTTCTCTCCTCTACGCTGCACATATTAAGATCCTTCAGTCTTTCCTGATAAGGTTTATGGTGTAGACCAGGGGTGCACAAACTTTTTAGTCTGCGCCCCCCTGCCTGCTTTCCCCCACTGCTCGCGCCCCCCCCCCTGCCTGCTCCTCTCTTACCTTTTGTCTGGCGTCATCTAACGTCACAACGTCATGTAACGTTGTGTTGCCATAGCCACCCAGTGTCGTGTGACCCTGACGTTGCCATGACGACGCGTCACTAGAAGCCGCCGAAGACAAGGTACTTGAGGCATACAGAGGACTCGCTCGCTCCCCCGGCATTTAATTGAAATGCTTTGGGGAATAGCGCAGGGCCTCTGTTTGCGCACCCGTGGTTTAGACCATGCACCATTTTAGTAGCCTGTCTGCACAATTTGTGTGTCCTGCTTGGAGTTATGGTCTCCTGAACTGACCACAATACTATACTGTAGATGAGACCTTACCAATGATCTAAGAAATGACATCATTACCTGTGTCTTTCTGCTGCTAAGACCTCTCCCTATACAACCTAGCATCATCCTGCTTGCCACATGTCTTTCTCCAATTGCTCCCCTACTTTTAAGTTAGCTGAAACGATGACTCCCAGGCCCCTTCCCTCTATGGTAGTGGACTTTACAGAGCCATTAACCCTGTATTATTTTGCACTGTTACATTGTTTTTGCCACGCTCTTTACCATTCCTTTAATCTACCTAAATCTATAACTACCGCTGCACCCTGATCTTAGTTACCCAGTCAAAACGATCCCTTAGGCTTGTTTGAAATTATTTAACTCCAGTAAATTCGTGACGCCTGGGATCATGTACGTCTCTGGACTTTAAATATTCAAAAATGATTTCTTTCAACTGTGTTTCCATTCACGGAGAAGGAGCGGCTCAGCGAGTAAAGACACTGACTGTCACTGAGTTTGATGCAGGGGAACCTGGTTCAATTCCCGGTGTCCTTGTGACCTTGGGCAAGTCACTTCATCTCCCTGTGCCTCAGGCACCAAAATCATAGATTGTAAGCTCCATGGGGCAGGGACCTGTGCCTGCAAAATGTCTCTGTAAAGCGCTGCATAAAACCAGCAGCGCTATACAAGAACATGCTATTATTATTTCCCCGCTACCGCAGTCAGGCTCACCAGCCTGTAGCACCCTACTCCCGCATTTGTGAAGTGGGATTGCATTGACCTAATCAATGATGTACAGCTGCTGCCCGCGTCCGAGGTTCGTAACCTCGGCATCCGCTTTGATCAGATTCTCAACAAACAAGCCCAAGTGGCCTCAGTTGTTAAGTACGCATCAAAAGCTTTGTACTATGTAAGTGAACAATCAATAGTGAAACACAAGTGAGAATGAATCTCCAATAAAAATTGGCAATGTCTCGAAATAGTACTTGTCAGAGCAGGAGTTCGCAGAAAGAACCGATGTTCTTCAAAAAGGATCTAATGGAGAGTCTGAAGCCTCGGAGGACACCGACCTGGTCCAGGGGGGAAATCTGCAAACAGAAGAGGGGAAAAAGCGCCAACGTCCATAGCGTGATCCTGTTTTAATTAGTGAAAGTGTCAGTGTCAAACGTTCTCCGACAGGTAGATGTATGGAAGCAGAAAAATAAAAACAAACGGGGTAACAAAAATGTCGATAGAGCAAAGACTCGGGGGTGGGACTACTGGAATCCTGATACAGACACGATGTTTAACCATTTCATTCCTGTAAGGGCACTTGATGCTCCCATAGGTAAGTATGATACTGGCTTTAGCCAGATTGTAATTGCACTACTCGCATAAGCTCATGCTTTATTTAACCCCTTCAGGGCTTTCACACTTTTTTCAGCGTACCATGGGACAACTATTACATATATATATAGTGTGGGTACCTGCGTACGGGTATGCCGTGACGTGCCATGCAGGCTTACAAATGCTTTGGCCAAAGGGTTTAACAAAATACCCCGATTCATGAGATTATTCATGTATCTTAGCCCAATTGGTAGGAGCGCAGGAATCTTTCTTTTTGTTTTTCTATACGTAAGGCCTATCTTTTTACCGGCAGCAAACTTCTATAGGGAGGAGCGCGGTATTATGTACAGTTTCTCTGTAAGGGCACTTGCATCTTTTATATGTTTTTTTTATCTGATTGTATCTTCATAGTTCCAGCCACATATTCTTTATTTGTATCCACCGCTGAGTCCGTATTTTTGTTCCCTCGTAATTTTTGTTACTCCATTTCTTTTTATTGTTCTGCTACCTGTTGGAGACGTTTGATACTGACAATTTTACTGAATAAATCCGGATCACGCTCTGGGAGTTTGCGTTTCTTCTTTCCTGTTTTTTTCAGATTTCGCCTCAGTTGTTTTTTTTTTACATTTTTTTTATCTGAGGCTGCTTTGGCACTTGCGTCGACTCCTGATATCTGGCCCATGCCTTTGCGCCTACACGGTTGGACTACGGAAATACCTTATATGCACGACTACCGGTATGCCTGATGTGCAGGCTCGGATGCTGAGACGTGTTTCTCGCTTTGAGCATATCGCTCACATCCTGCGCGATCTGCAGGGGCTTCCAGTGATCTTCCAGGTTCGGTTCAAGTTGGCCGTAATGGTCTTTAACCCCCTGCACGGTCAAGGGCCTATCTGCCTTCTCTTTTGAAGCCGTGGAGGGATACTAGCTATGATCTCAGATGGGGGTCCGCCTCTCCGTGCACCCTCCGCTGGGTGGGCGGGCCTTCTCATTAGCAGGTTCCGAGGCCTGGAACTCGCTACTGCCAGAGCTCAGGTGTACATCTACTTGACCACTGTTTCGGGCTTGGTGTAAGACCTCTTCCATCTGGCTTTTCCTGTCTAACAAAGCAATTGTATGTCATTTTAATGTGTTTAACTGTAAAATACTGCGATGCCTCCTTAAGTGCAGGCGTGTTTTTACTCATAAAATAAATGATGATGATACAGTTGCTGTCTACCTTCCTTCTTCCATGTCTGCCTATACATATTGACTAAAAGCTGTGTCTTTAGACTTTACAATACCTGCCGCCATCTTTGAGAACCATATCGACTCTCGTTTCCTTGTACTTTTGCTAACCTGCCTCCACAGTGATCTGTTTCTTTTAGTATCACATCATCTAGTCTTTCCGTCTCTCTTGCATTATGCTCAGATACCTCCAACCTGCCAAGGAATCCCTTAAATATTTTTCCTGGCTTAGAATTTTTTTTATCCCTAAAATCTAAAACCTTTGTTTGTGTGATATGACTGACTTTGTCTTCATACTAAACATCATCACCATCATTTATTTTTTTAAGTCAATACAGGCCTCCACTTACAGGGGAATCACAATACTTTACAGACAGTTTTAGAACAACTACAATGAAATACAATAATTTTTTTACATATGAGACTGACAGGAATAAACCCAGAGAGATATAATAATACATGGTTGCACTAAATGAACAAAGGCTATACATTCAATTTACTGCCATTTCATGGACAGTTAGAGATATGATTATGTGCATATGTATCATTTATAGACAGGATTAATATTGTGTTAGATGAGGTAGGCTAGGCCTGCGATTTTGTTAGAAGAGGCCCTGCCTCCAGGAGCTTACAATCTATAAGGTAGGGTAAGCTGAAGCATTGGGTACAGGGGATGAGAGGTTTGGTGAGTTTCAGAATGCAATAGAGCAGCTGTAACATTACCAAACATCAGTGACCGGCAGCAAATGGCGACACCCTTTGGCTACCCTTTGGCTGCCCTTTGGCTGACACCTTTTGGGCGACTGAGGTGTTATGTCAGAGAGATTCTATTGTAGAAATTTTAAAAAGCAGCACACAGTACCCCAGGTAAGACATGAAGTGGGCGGGGGGGGGGGGGGGGTGCTGATGTACTACAGGTGGCCTTTGAAGTGCTATTAACCCCTTCCATGCTGGCTTGGTGGACAGGGGCAGTGAAGGCATATTGTGGAGCCTCTCTTATGGAGGCGCCAATGGGGCAACTCAGGTGTTATGTCCACATTAAACCACATTGATTGATGATCACTAAAACCTACGCTCTCGCCTGCAGTTACATATAATACTGGGTGTCCCCATTTTTAAGTATTACGCCTAGTGTTGCTTCCTTGAGAGTGGACTCCCTCACCAATTGCTTCAGTGTTACCCTCTGCAAGGAATCCAGGATGTCCCTGCTTTTGAATGAACTTGCAACAAAGACATTCCAGTCCACCCCTGGGACATTGAAGTCTCCGTAATCATTACCTGCCCTTTCACTGCCCAATTCCTGGTAAACATGGACTATCTAGAGCAGGCCTGGCCAACTCCAGTCCGCAAGGGCCACCAACAGGTCAGGTTTTCAGGATATCCCTGCTTCAGGGATAACTGAGCCACTGATTGAGCCACCTGTGCTGAAGTCCCAAAAACATGAACCGTTGGTAGCACTTGAGGACTGGAGTTGGCTACCCCTGATCTAGAGCTATTGCCTGATATATTAGACCGTTTATACAGCACACCTCTGACAAGCAAGTCCAGAATCATAAGACACACGGAAAGACAGCAGCTTCGGCCTTCTCTTCTCACCAGTTTCAGATTGGTTACTTATATGCATTGTGAATCTGGTAATCATTACCCATCACGACCTTACTGTATTTTGTCTGGTTTGCAACCTACTGTAATGGAAAGTTTTTTTTTTAAACCAGGGGAAGTTGATTTTGTGTGGATGTTTGCACAAGAAACTAATTATAGTCGTCTGGCTATTTCATTAGAGAAATCCCCTTTCGAGTGAACATGCTCAGCTAATATTAGCACAATCAATGCCGGTTGGTCGAGCCATAAAAACTGTTTGTCCATCTCAGGTGGAGAGTTGTATGTTTCATGGGAGCAGTGCCAGAAATGCCCCTTTTCTATGGGGCTTTAAACATTGAATTCCCATCAACAGAACATTTTTGATCATTGAAATAAGAGTAAATGTTTAAACAGTAAATTTAATTATTCAACAACCATTTTAGTTGTGTGTGATGTGCCCTATTAATGTTAGTGTGTGTACTCTTCCATTTGTCTATTGTTAAGAAACCTTACTGTGTAATGTTCATCAAATGACTTTATGCAAAAGCGCACACAGAATAAAATGCATGAGCGCTTTTTAAGATTTATAGATTGGAATGACAATATCCTATCGGAAGCTGCCAGTATTTTTTCCGCGCGCATAAAACGCCGTTATTTCCATAATCATTGCTTTGGCTGGTGACTGATTTACAAAGGCGTTTTTCTGGTGCTTGTTTCTGTCACAGATGGCAATAAAGCTAAAAAAAGAAAAAATGAAGAGTACAGTTGCTTTGGGGTTATTTGTCCATTAAAAAGCAATTTCTGCCGGTACAAATGTGTGCTACTGAGCATAAATCTCCGAATAAAATTGCGGGTATCATTCACCTATTATCTGTTGGTCACACAGCTCAGCGATGTGCAGGGTGCGTATGAAAATGCCAGACGGACAGCTCAACAATCCACGAGGAAGGGCAAGCACTTGGCCTCCGACCTGGAGGACACTCGGGTGCTAATGGAAAACCAGCAGATCCGCAACCACGAGCTGGAGAAAAGACGGAGGAAGTAAGAGGGAGGGGCACGGCGAGTTTTTAGAGAAGCGTAGAATGTCTAGAGTAGGAGGGAGGGGAAACTCCAGTCCCCAAGGGCCCCCAGTAGGTCAGGTTTTCAGGATATCCCTGCTTCAGCAGACGTGGCTCAACCAGAGTCTCAGTCTGAGCCTCTGGTTGACCCACCTGTGCTGAACCTGGGATATCCTGAAAACCTGACCTTTGAGGACTAGAGTTGGCCACTCCTGGTTTAGAGTTTGAGTTGGCCGTTGTTAACAATGCATGCGTAACATACTCCGATCTGTCAGCTCTCATCGATTTTCTCTCAGTCTCACTGGTTTCGGGGCTTATTATTATTTCCCTATTATTCAACAGGGAATTTCAGCCCAACACGACCCAATTGGCCGCTACAGCTGATAGAGAATAAGCCTCTAAATCAGCGACACAGAGCTTTCACTTTCCAGAGCCCCGAAAACATTTATTTTCTATATTCATACTAATAATAATTGTAACACCTCTACCCCTGGCCAACAGAAGAGAAGCCACACCAAATGATCCCAATGTGTGTAGGTGATGTTCAGCGGTTACCTTGTATCTCAAGGTGCTGGAGCGTCGTGCAGGGCTGGAGTGGTGAGCAATAATAGAAAGGGTGCCAGGAACTTCCCTGTTACTTTATTTGAACAGTCCAATAATACTACTTCTTCTTTAGGGGTGCCCATGCAGCATTCCCCAAAGAGGCACAATTCTTTCCCTTGTTGTCACGTTAAGGAAATGCACTTGGCCTTTGTGAATGTGACTGCTCCCACCTCCACCGGGACCCGTTGGCAGGGTGCCCTGAAGTTTGAGGAAACACACTCTACCCCCCTGACATAGCTTCTGCTCCCCTCTTTTGAGGACAGCTGGGAACCTATCCCTTCTGGCAGCTATGGGGTGAGACTCTAAGGAACCTATCACTTAGGAACCTATGATGGAGTTCCTTGCCATCCCCTCTTGTGGGTAGGACGCGCCTAAGATCCATATCGGTGGACCCTGTAATTGATAGTGACTTTTCCCTTACTGGATAATAACAAAGGGCTTATTTCCTAGTTAGTTACTATAAACATATTTACAGGTGAGATCCCCTTCTCTAGTTTCTCCACCTGAAGATTGAAAACCAAGTCCCTTATATTTATCAATTTTGCCCCTATCCCTTTAGCTGGGCAGAATAAGGGAAGGGTTTAGCCTAGCTGAGTCATCCCCTATAGGGTGGCCCTTCCAGCACATTCTGGAAAACCAGGGACTGGCCAATCAACTATCTATGTGACTTTCAATATGAAATTAGTTGCGTGCAACCTACAATGTAATACTAGGGCTAGAAAAAGGATGCAACCCCTTAACTCCCTGTAGGAACTAGGAACCCACTAAGATAACTTAACATACCCCATGGGTCATACATTATTCTAATAATAAAAATAAGAATAAGCAATTGAAGTATTATTTGCAGACACATTACGATAGGACTTAAATGAATTGTGGAGTAAAATAAATAAATAAATAAGGAAGTTGCCTGTAAAATCAGCCATGAGTGTCTTACCATTCAACAAAGTTACGAAGCACAGCCTACTATAGATGCTGATACACAAACATCTCATACTGTAAAATAACAAGGTAGAGACACACTGAAGCCTACTGAAGCAAGAGTGGTGGAGAAAACCAACAAAGAAAACCATGAAGAAAAGTTGCACAAGCCACACATTCCCTAATATAAAGGCCTGCGCCAATGTGTTCCATCAATCCCTCATGGGGCAAGCAAGATTAAGACTTTGATGCTGTCTGTTGCAGGTATATTTTAGCTCAGGTTGCAACAAAATAATACAGACTTTGCGTTGGAATTTGCACTGTGATACATAGAACCCCATATCTGAAGTGGTGTATGTGTAAAATGTTGCATCGGATGATAGAAACTGTTCTCCGCTCCACAAAACACAATAGTGCGTCTAAACGCACCTTTCTCTGCATTGGCACAAAGAGATATTCTATTAGCTTTGAATTTGTCCTGGTCAAACCGCATGGTTTGTTACGGTCACGACCAGCTAGTCGTATTCTGTATTTAAAATCTTATTATTACCATTGCGTCTATTGAAATAGAGAATACCAGTGGTTAAGCAGCCAGTCCGCACGGATTGTACCTTGTTTTGAAGAAGAATTACCTAAAGGTGGCGTTAGCGCCCTCCGGAGCTTAACGTACAGGATGTGCTGGAGAACGAGAGAGAGACCATCATTTAGTCGAACCCCAATATACAGTACAGTATATCCCCCTCAAGCCTCCCTCCAAATTACATAATTGAGCACACCGTAGATACCTGGGAGATATGCTAATGTATATGCAAAGATCAGCAGCTCTAGTATTGAGCTAAACCAGATGTGCGATAGCTCCACTGTCACAGCATACGTGTGAGCTATATACAGGGTGCGCGATCTTTTCCCCCTGCGCCCCCCTACCTGCCCTCACCCCCTGCTCATGCCCCCTCCCCGCCCGTCTCCGGCGCCAAATGACACTGCAGCGTCATGTGACATCATGTTGCCATGGCAACGCCCCGTCACTTGACGCCTGGTTTGAACATGCGAGGAGGGCTTACAGGATTTAGGAACATGCATATCCGAGGGGAAAGGGCTCTTTCTGCACTGAAATACACTTCCCGCAGCTACTGGAATATCCACCATAGACTACTTAATGTGTAAAATACTCTATTTAACGGCTTTGCATAACAGGAAGCTTATTAAATGCATCGATCATATTGAAGTGTGCAATATGAGAGCCATTTATAAATGGACATGATACAGTCTGTATTAAATCACTCACTGCAACAGGAACAAGAAGCAAAGTACTGTGTGTTTGCATCTGTTTGAAATATAAGAAACTTGATAATTACCTTTCAAAAGTGATGTGCACAGTTTTCATTTTGCAGGTCACAAATGTCTTCTTCTAAAAAAAAAAAAAATTACAAATAAATTGGGAAAAACTGCATTATTTATCAAACGTTTTGCAGTTTCCCAAAATGTTGCAAGGGTTAACTCGGCGACAACACAGAGACCCGTAATGCTCAATATATACTGGGTAACAAGGCGGAAATAGCTACAGCGCATATTAAATACGGGCTGATGTCTTTTATGTAAAGCTCGTTACAGTATATATTGCACATTTCATTATGATTGATGGGTTTTATGAATATCCTGTTTAACTGAGATACGAAAACTTATGAAATAAAAGAATAAAGTAGATACACGGAAAGCCAATGTGTAATCACAGTTGTATTTTTTATTACGTTGAGCATTTCAACCTTATACTTCCTAATAATAAAGCGCAGTGTGAGATAAACGCAGTGCTGCCAGATATTGGTAACCGTCCTTTAGGGAGGTTCTGCAGATTTAAATGCGGGCTCCGTTCTTTTGAATAGAAATGACTCATTTCCATGATTTTGTCACTTGCTCTGGCGACACATGATTCATGATTCTAACATTTTGCCAACCAGGGACAGTCCATCATTCTTTATGGAGACAGAAGTGAAATGTCACCCCACGAACGCTCGGAAAAGTAACTTGCCAAGTTAATGATATTGCCCTAGCCTACTATTTCTTTTTTTTCGTTTTTTTTTGCCCGTCTAATCCTTAAATAACAGTTTCTGGAGCCGTGGCCCCATTTCACGGCTGTATTAGGCTTTGTCCCCGCTGGCGCTGAGCGCGCTCATGCTTGTAGAGCAAGAGCGCCGGGTGTCCTTAAAATTTTCGCAGGCGCTCACGGGGGCTGGGGGGGGGGGGGGGTTTGCTGCAGGGGAAGCTGAGGGCACTAGAAAGTTTAAAAAATTTGTTTAACCGAGCGCCGGTGAGCGTGTGCGCCTGCGCATACGTGCGTAAGCGGGGACTTCTGTGTGTGTGTATATATATATATATATATATATATATATATATATATATATATATATATATATATATATATATATATATATGCAAGTCACCTCGCCAAGCGCCGCCTGATCAGCGCTATCGGGGACGCAGCCTTAGACGGGGGGGGAAATAAAGAGGATAATTTCAATGTTTCTCGCCCAGGTTTGATATGCAGTTAGCGCAAGCCATCGGGGAAGCAGCGTTTGAGAAAAGTTTACGGGAGAAGGTGACGCAAGAAAATACGTCCTGCCTGTGGGAGGTGGGCAAACTGCGAAAGAATTTGGAGGTAAGGTCGCGCCGGTTCATTTCAAAGCACGGTGTTGGAGAAAGGCTGCTGTTGAAAACGGAAGCAGGCACGGCTGTTAAACAAAGGGGCTTATTCACTGAACAAGGGCGCTTCAACTAGTTCTCCAAAGGGCCACAAGCTTAGTCACGTTTAAAGGGGCAATCCAAGCTGGCACATTCTTTTTGCAATTTTGTTTTTAAATATATGATTGAAGCAGGGGGTCCCCGGAGCTGAACCACCTTCTTTTCAGCTCCGGGAACCCCCTGCTTGCAGCGATAGTTACCTCTGAAGGGGGTGCCGGTATCTCTCTGATTTTTAAAGCTCCGGCGTTATGTGGGCCAATAGGAAGCCGCCACCGGATGATGTCACGGCTTCCTATTGGCCCGCAGGGCGCGGGAGCTTTGAAACTCCCCAATTACGTGATCTTTGCTAGCTGAGCGGCTACTGGCACACGCTATGGAGGTAAATATCGCCAGAAGCAAGGGCTCCCCGGAGCTGCAATAAATGGGGTTCAGCTCTGGAAACCTACTTCTTCAATCCTATGTATGAGAGAAAAAAAAGATTGCCTCTGTAAACACTTTAAAATTATAATATTTTAACATTTTGCCAGCATTTATAACATCTGTACTATATATATACAATATATATATATATATATATATATATATATATATATATATATATATATTCAGTATATAAAGTATATATATATGCCTAGGACATGCAGATGAGCATACAGCTATATTTGCATATTTGCTTTCCTGTGGAGGGTTTTTGTCACTTTTTTTACTCACCATAACTTAACTCAGTATTATGGTTTAGCCTATCCCATAGCCTCTCTTGCATTCCCAGTAAAATCAACCCCACACTGATGAGACCCATCAAGGTCGAAACAGCTGTCTGTGGGTGGTTTTCTGGGTATGCACCTTAACCCTGGCTGTGCTCAAAGCTGTGACCATGCAGCAAGCTTAAGCCTATAGGGAACCATGTTAAAAATGGTTATTGAGGCAAAAAGTGACACTGTGTACTCATTTGCATGTCATTTCCCAGAATCCCTTGCTGCAGTGGAAGTGCTGTATGCTGGGTGATAATGGGGAAAGGCGGGGTTGCAGACCTGCCTAGGACATGCAGATGAGCATACAGCTATATTTGCATATTTGCTTTCCTGTGGAGGGTTTTTGTCACTTTTTTTACTCACCATAACTTAACTCAGTATTATATATATATATATATATATATATATATATATATATATATATATATATATATATATATATATATATATATATATACAGTATATATATATATATATATATATATATATATATACAATATATATATATACAGTGGTTGACAAATGACCAAAAAATCTACTCGCCACACAAAAAAATCTACTCGCCACCCAATACCAAACAAAGCGCTGCTTGGGCCAATATTTACTCGCCCGGGGGTTAAATCCACTCGCCCGGGGCGAGCAAATGTATAGGTTTGTCGAACACTGTATATATATATATTATATATATATATATATATATATATATATATACATATACATATACATACATATATATATATATGTATATACTGTATATACACTGTGTATGTACAGTATATACATTACTTTAACTCAGAAGTGAGTTTCAGTGTGAAAAACTGCACTTAGCTGCCTAAGCAACTAATATGAAATTAGCAGGAGCAGAGAGTCCAAGGGCCACATCAAATCCCTTTGCGTGCCACATTTGTCCCACTGGCCCACGAGCCCTGCACTAAATCACGGTAGCCCTAGGTATCAAGATGATTTAATTAATGGGGCCCCCGCAGAGAATTCTGTATACAACAGATGCTGAGGCCGAAGTGAGATTACAAAGCCACAGCACCCTGTTGTTTAAATTGCACAATCCTAGCCTCACGTACAGTGCTGTATGATTACACCTTTGAAGAGTTTTCATGTTCCAGTAGAAAGTATGACAGCCTGCCAAATCCAGGGTTCTCACAGATCAATGCATCTGCCCGAACTCTACAAAGAGTTTATTAACAGATCAATGGCATGTCAGCTGTAAAAATAAATAAATCAGAGTACCGTACAATTTGGCGAACACTAAAACTACAACCGCTACATCAACAACACGCAGAAAACATTTACCAAAGCCTCAGAAAAAGATTGCAGTAGGATGAACTACAATAATATTATGGTCTGGGACCCCTTCTTTATATAACAGAATATGTTGCTTCTCGACCTTGGCTGTATGGAATGATTATACAGAGCCTCTCAGCTTTCAGATGATGAGTTTGAAACCTGGTTTGCCCAAAAAACGCATTTCTCTTTATTTGGAAGAGTTGTAAAAAGGCAATCCAAGCATGCGATTTTTTTTTGTTGCCCGATTTTTTTTTATTTGTAACATAGGATTGAAGCCCATTCATTTCAGCTCCAGGAACTCCCTGCTTCCGGAGATTGTTACTTCTGTAGGGGGTGCCAATAGCCTCTCCACTCGGCTAGAAGGGTTCATGCAATGGCAGAGATTCAAGGCTCCCGCGCCCTGCGGACCAATAGGAAGCTTTGACATCATCAGGTTCCTATTGGCCCGTGTGATGCAGGAGCTTTAAACTTTACAGAGATACCGGCACCCCCTTTGAAGGTCTCTATCTTGGGGAGCCAGGGGTCCCCGGAGCTGAAATTAACGGGGTTCAGCTCCGGAGACGTCCTGCTTCAAATCTATGTTAAAATAAACAATATTTAAAAAGTGCATGAATTGCGCCTTTCATTTACAGAACCATAATAACAAGCTTTTGCATCCAACACAAATATGCATAAATAAACAGGGACACAAAAACAGGGAAGGGATGGGGTGCAGAACCAAGAAGGGAAAGGGAGTGGGTTTTAAAGATGGGGGGGAGGGGAGGTCATTTAACAACCTCCATTGGAACATTGATCAAATCAGTGGACCATTTTCGTTTTCACCTGGGCTGATACTGATTATTCGAATGGTGTACAGTATGTTGACACTTCTCAAATAATTTTCTCAAGGGAGAAGAAGGGACCTATAGTGTTCCAACCAGGGGTGCATTAAAATAAATAAATATTATATGTGTAAGGGTGCTTCTGATATACGTTAAATTAGTCTCTCTTTTCTTTCTTTCAAATCTGATATTTTTTTTAAATTTTTATTTCATTAGGAATCAAAGTCATGTAAAAATTTACTTAGAAGAAGGGAGCAGCATGAACTTTACAGGTTGTTAAATGAATCGTGAATCCGGGTACTGGTCCAGAACGAGTCTATCCAATCAATATCAGAGCATTTTCATCTTGCGTCAGTCTATCAAGATACTTTGCACCAATATTGCCCTGTTAGAGTAATCTTGCGAAGAGCAGTTACATGTTACAATGGGATGTATCAAATTGGTTGTCTCTGTGCATTATTTTTTGCTCTCTTTATCCTTTAACTGGATTCCAAGGGCATCAATCTCTGCCTAACCATCACACTTATCAAAGAATGTTTTGCATTGGATGTGGTCACGAACTAAAATGATGCAAAGCGACAAAGCACCCTCCTCTCTGTTTAGATACAAAGGGCTCTATATATCAAGAGATATGTGTGCGCTGACACAGTTGCGTCAAAAATGTAGATATTTTTTCCCGTCTGAATCACGCCATGTTTATGAAGTGCATTTCTACTGTGTTAGAATTTGGTGGGTGCTGCACTAGATTAATTCTGCGCCCCCCCCCCCAAAAAAAAATACTTGCGCCACCTGAGAGGTGACGGAGAAACCCATCAAGAAAAGTAACGCAAGCCGCACATTGTTTCAGACATAGGCCTGCGCCAATATGCAAATGTAACTCCTCCCATTTGCTCATCATCTTGTCGCAGGCATACCAGTAAATGGCGCAACTAAGATTAATACATCGTGGCAACCGGGCGCAAGTATATTTCAGTGCGAATTGCGACAAAATAACTACTTTGCGCAATACTTTTTCCGTTTGATATATAAAGCCCACAGAGCTCCAAGAGTTAAATATAGTTGAGTTGATGTGAATGAACATCTGTACATTTGGCCAGAGGCCATGAAACCCTTTGCAGGTGTGCACAATCCATGTAGGAACATTAGGACGTGCGGTGAACACGTTTGATTTTGCCCACAGCAAAAAGAACTGGAGACGACCAATTTAAAAAAGCAGCTGGAGGTGCTGGCAAGACAAGTGACGGATCTCTCTTCTTCAAATGGGTTTGATCAGAATTCTGTGGCCTGTCTAAAGAAGAAAGTGTGGGAGTTGGAATCCAGCGTTGGTGAACAGAGTCAGCAGTTGACTGAGCAAGCCAACTCCATACAGCACCTTGAGCAGGTATCAGTGTGAAATCAGATACTCAAAGCGACAAGTCAGTATGAATTCCAAATATGTCAATTTGGTGCCTTTGTGTTTAAAGCAGCAATACCAACCATTTTACCTGCTGATTTCCTTCCTTCTGGACCTAAACTGCGCTTTTTTTTTTTTTAAACTCCAGGGACGCCCTGTTTCCTGAGATACTTACCATTTTAGTCCCCGCATTATTTCTTAGATCTGGAAAGATGGAGCCCACAGTTATCCAATAAGAAGCAACATTGTCCATTGTGGCTTTCCATTGGCCTGTAGCATCCACAGGATTTGGCGCCCGTTTTGGTTTCCTTAAAGGGAGCTGAAACGCCATCAATAAACCAGGAGGTATCTCAAGAACCAGTGGGTCCCCGCAGCGGAAAGTAACACTGTTCAGCTCCAGAGGAGTCACCTGGCAATAATTTGGTTAAAAAAAAAAATCAGCATTAAAGAAACAGAGTAGACAAGATTGTTACTTTGAACACACAATCCCAGCACCATTGCTGCTTTAACTGATTGAGTCCCCCATGATGTCACTACCACATCATGAGGTCTGGTAAGGAAAGCATTGTTTTGTATAATGAATGCCTGATTCCCCAAATTAGCGAAGTTTATGATACTGGTATCTAGTTTGCAAATAATAGGTTTTGTTTTGTTCCACTAAAAGTTATCTCTAGTATTTTTTGATGGCCAATACCGCTATTATACCTTTGTCACAGATGCGCCTCCGATTTGAAATGGAAATTGAAAGGATGAAGCAGATGCACCTGAAAGAACTGGAGGACAAAGATGAGGAACTAGAGGATGTTCGGCAGTCATGCCAAAGGCGGGTATGTTGGCGACCATTTCATTAACTGTTAAATAAGGATGGGCAGGTTGGCAGATTCGAAATCGGAACTTCGTCAATTCGGCGTTCATTTGGTTCTCGGGAGTTAAACTCTTAAGCAAATGTTCAAATTCGATGGAAATACGAGCCAACCCCCAAGAAAGGCTCATTCTATGCTTTTTCTTTTCTTTTAACTAGATGAAGTTTTGGGTTTGAGAACTGAAACCTTGGGAACTTCCACTCAAGAGTTTGAATTCAAACCATAACTTATGGTTCAAAAAAATGTTGCTTATTTTGACTATTCATTCTCCAGAATGTTTGGCAAAATGTGAAAATCTTTTAGCACTAAAACCATAACACCAGTGAAAATGTCCACCCTTACTTTTAATGCTCAGTGACCACAAGCAGTGAGGTACAACAGTGTTGTGTACAGTAGTAGGGAAGGTTTTGGCTTTGAATACAAGACCAAATGGGGTTTGTATTGGTTTTTGGTGGCACTACCACCACTCACATCTGACAACAATAGAGTGACATCCATGTGCCAAACTTCCTCATATTACTCATGTGATAGAGTGATCATAACATAATGGTACCTTCCACCTTCTTGACGCCTGCAAAGCACCGAGGGGTCTATGTATGAAGGCGCATTTGGCATCATATTGGTACGATGAGGGACATTTTTCCTTTCTTGCGTCTCTCAGCTTAAATGTATCATGTTCGTTTTTTTATACCCATGATGGTGAGCATCGATGTGTGTGTTTACTGTATATGCCTGCAGGTGTGGGATAGTGGGGGTGGTGGATAACAATACTTGGATATCACTCAAATTATAAGGAATGTATCAAATTCGCTATCATTTTTTTCCTTAAGTGTTAAAAACTTTTCCAGGGTGTAAACTTCACTGACTAACTATTTGTTTAGACAGAAGGAAGAAATGGTGCAGCAAGCGAGAATACACTTGTGGTCTTATCTGTAGTGCAATTCTTCACTGATGTTGATTAGGTTAGAGGAATAAAGAGAATGAGGGATGCTGACTTCGTATGAGTAAGACCAAAGCATTTTTTTGTTAACTGGACAAGGAGCAGCTTGTTACCTGCAGGGGTCAGTAACGCCTTGCATTAATGCATTGCGTCTGTAAAAGCATTTGGGGTTAATTAATCTGAAATCTTATATTGTGAGAGGTTAGAACCCATGCAATCAAAATGTAAAAATAGCTAAAGGGGGAAAAAAAGCAGTCACTTTCCGTGCCAAGCCATCTGCTTCTTGGTTGTACAAATATAAGTGGCCAAAAGGGATTATTTGAAGCTGGTCATTAATTAATCAAATGCAAAAGTATAGGAGCTTCTGCTGTAGATACATAATATTATTTAACAATTCAACTGCTGGCAAGCCGTTCTGTCTGATTTACAATGTCTTCAGCCTGGGAGTATTAAAATGTTCAGCTTTTAATAAATTGTTGCATCATTTGGCTAGTACTGTATGAGCGAGTAATGTATTCCTCTTAGATCTGTGTTTTTGGCATTGAGAAATTGGGTGCTGGAAATTATTTGAAATCATATACAACTAGCCTGTAGCATCATGAGGGGCTTGAGACAGAGATGTGTCCAATGCATATAGATGTATGTATATAGTATTATGATATACTGTACTGTCCAAGCATTGCCATTGCATTCTAGAACAAATTGTAAGACATATGTTGTGCATATAGTACATCCAAAGAAGAGATTTGAGCGATCTGGAGAGCTCGTGTACGACAACATCTATGAAGAAAACTCTTGTGTTGATCCATTAAAAGACACATCCAATATAACATTTACAGTACAGTGATATGATCTGTACCAGGGTATGGACCTCAAAAGCTAAGCCCAGGAGATCCATGTTGGTATCTAATCCACACGATGGCAATGCACAGCCATTTGTGGGTGGTAGTCTATACCTTATGTTAGAGACTGGATTCCTGCAGATGTGTGAGGGTGATAGGAACCTACTTTGTCCTATTATGAGAGCTTAATAGTGTGAAAGACCGTTGTTGCAGATTTTTACTGGATATGTACAAAGATGATTAACAATCACATAGTTACCACTTTCTAGAGACTGACCTCTTGCCTCCAGATTATTCCACACGGGAACATCATAGTCTAAACCTCTCTTCGTATGCACAGCCAGTTCATTTGATGTTTGATGTTTGATTGAGTAAAAACACCAGAACCATAACAGATGAAAGATACAATCAGACATATTCAGTTTATTAAATGTATCAAAATTGCAAACAGTTCATAGTTGATAAAAACACAGTACAGGCATACCCTGCATTAACATACGCAATGGGACCGGAGCATGTATGTAAAGCGAAAATGTACTTAAAGTGAAGCACTGCCTTTTATCCACTTATCGATGCATGTACTGTACTGCAATCGTCATATATGTGCATAACTGCTGTAAATAACGCATGTATAACAGGCTCTATAGTCTCCCCGCTTGCACACAGCTTCGGTACAGGTAGGGAGCCGGTATTGCTGTTCAGGGTGTGCTGACAGGCGCATGCGTGAGCTGCCGTTTGGCTATTGAGCAAGATGTAGTTACTCGCGAGTGTACTTAAAGTGAGTGTCCTTAAAACGGTGTATGCCTGTACATAGTTCACCCTACACACTACGCTGTATTCAAGGCTTTCTCAAGGGCTAAATATCCCAACCATTACTGTTAGATCTACAGTATAGGTACTGTATGTAAAACCAAAACAATTACGCTCTAATGAATCCTCAAATAGCAATCAATGAAAACAAATCATCTTCCTAATTTCACTTTAAGAAACCAATCCATCTTGACTTCTTTAGTTAACCCCTTAAGCAACAAAGTATCAGGTTTAATTCTCCAAAAGGCCTCCCTACAAGAGATGAGCGAAGCTTTCGCATGAGTTTGCGAACCATGGAAAACTGGCTTTTTTTTTTGCGAATAATTCGGAGCTGAGTCACAGTGTGGTTAAATGCACCAGGCGTTTACATTCATGATGCCAACTCCTATCCAGAACCTGAAATGTGGATTACGGTGGAGAGAACAATGCTTGGTGACTGAGCTTTCATTCGTTGGCAAAAGCATCTCTACTTCTTAAGGGCCAACAAATATATCTATCAACACCTCTCAGACCACACATACCATGTTCAGTTGCCACAAATTAATAGCAATTCATATTACTAATACAATACAACGCTTATTTTTATGGTGAGCTATTTTGTTTTTCTTAACCAAGCTATACTACTTTAAGGTCTCTCAAACTCAGAGACCTTTGCCCGGTCAACTTTGGTTATACCCGATATCATCGCTCTTTATCCCACCTAAGGCGGCGTCCCCGCTAGCGCTGAGCGGTTGCATACATACCCGCACTCGGTGTTTAGATAAACAAAAATGTATACTTTCCCGTGTGCTCAACTACCCGCAATGCCTCCCCCCCCCCCTCGCGCGTACAAGCAGGACACCCGGGACTCATGGAGCGCTCTCCAAGCATGAGCGCGCTCAGCGCCAGCGGGGAATCAGCATTAGAAAAAAATGGAAGGGATTTCTTTAACGCAGCACAAATCCAGCATTGATGTTTAAAACTGGATTGTAGAGGAGGCAGTTGCGGTCGGACGCAAAGATAAAACTAGTTGAATATTACAGTGGCGGCCGAGCTGAGTCTTCTGCGGCCGCCACCGCAATGTGCGGGCAGACTCCGGGCAGACGTGGCTGGTGACACGCGGCTGGTGACGCGCGTCACTGTGTCGCCGGTCGCACGTTCCGCCAGCATCCCCGGGTAAGGGGACAGGGGAATGGAGGGGAGATGCGGGAAGAGCGGAGCAGAGGGAGCCAGGGTGTCTCGAGGGGATGGGAAGATGCGGCTGAGCGCGGCCAAGTTCGGCGCCAGCCAAAAATAGCCCCGTTCAATTACGGGCATTTGTAAGATTAAAGCTGGCCGCAGCAGTAACAAAATAAATATATATTTAGAGTTAAAATGCAACAAGCAACTACAATTAAGGTATGTGCTATTGCCGGGCTATTAAGGTATGTGCTATGTGCTATTGTCACAAACCTATAAATAGTTTGTGGTACCGAAATCTATTACTTTGTTATGGATGGTGGTGCAGAACTAAATGAGGTTGGCAACTATTGGGATAGGAGTTTAAAATGCAGGATCGGGACACTAGTTTAAAATGCAGGACAGGGACAGTAGTTTAGAATGCAGAACCAGGATAGGAGTTTAGAATGTAGGACCAGGATAGGTGTTTAGAATGTAGGACCAGGATAGGTGTTTAGAATGTAGGACCAGGACACTAGTTTAGAATGTAGGACCAGGATAGGAGTTTAGCATTCAGGACCAGGATAGGAGTTTAGAATGTAGGAACTGGAACAGGAGTTTAGAACGCAAGACTGGGACAGGAGTTTAGAATGTAAGACCAGGGTAGGAGTTTAGAATGTAGGACCAGGGTAGGAGTTTAGAATGCAGGACTGGGACAGGAGTTTAGAATGCAGGACCAGGATAGGAGTTTAGAATGTAGGACCGGGACACTAGTTTAGAATGCAGGACCAGGATAGGAGTTTAGAATGCAGGACCGGGACACTAGTTTAGAATGCAGGACCAGGATAGGAGTTTAGAATGCAGGACCAGGATAGGAGTTTAGAATGCAGGACCAGGATAGGAGTTTAGAATGCAGGACCGGGACACTAGTTTAGAATGCAGGACCAGGATAGGAGTTTAGAATGCAGGACTGGGACAGGAGTTTAGAATGTAGGACCAGGATAGGAGTTTAGAATGCAGGACCGGGACACTAGTTTAGAATGCAGGACCAGGATAGGAGTTTAGAATGCAGGACTGGGACAGGAGTTTAGAATGTAGGACCAGGATAGGAGTTTAGAATGCAGGACTGGGACAGGAGTTTAGAATGTAGGACCAGGATAGGAGTTTAGAATGCAGGACCGGGACACTAGTTTAGAATGTAGGACCAGGATAGGAGTTTAGAATGCAGGACTGGGACAGGAATTTAGAATGTAGGACCAGGATAGGAGTTTAGAATGCAGGACCGGGACACTAGTTTAGAATGCAGGACCAGGATAGGAGTTTAGAACGCAGGACTGGGACAGGAGTTTAGAATGCAGGACTGGGACAGGAGTTTAGAATGTAGGACCAGGGTAGGAGTTTAGAATGCAGGACCAGGATAGGAGTTTAGAATGCAGGACCGGGACACTAGTTTAGAATGCAGGACCAGGATAGGAGTTTAGAATGCAGGACCAGGATAGGAGTTTAGAATGCAGGACCGGGACACTAGTTTAGAATGCAGGACCAGGATAGGAGTTTAGAATGCAGGACCAGGATAGGAGTTTAGAATGCAGGACCAGGATAGGAGTTTAGAATGCAGGACCAGGATAGGAGTTTAGAATGCAGGACTGGGACAGGAGTTTAGAATGCAGGACCAGGATAGGAGTTTAGAATGCAGGACTGGGACAGGAGTTTAGAATGTAGGACCAGGATAGGAGTTTAGAATGCAGGACCGGGACACTAGTTTAGAATGCAGGACCAGGATAGGAGTTTAGAATGCAGGACTGGGACAGGAGTTTAGAATGTAGGACCAGGATAGGAGTTTAGAATGCAGGACTGGGACAGGAATTTAGAATGTAGGACCAGGATAGGAGTTTAGAATGCAGGACCGGGACACTAGTTTAGAATGCAGGACCAGGATAGGAGTTTAGAATGCAGGACCAGGATAGGAGTTTAGAATGCAGGACCGGGACACTAGTTTAGATTGCAGGACCGGGATAGGAATTTAGAATGTAGGATCAGAACAGGAGTTTAGAACGGAAGACTGGGACAGGAGTTTAGAATGCAGGAGTTCCTTGCACAATGCTACTTTGGATACAGAATATAACCACATTACTGAAAGTGTCCCACTATATGAGTTAGTGGACACGCTCTGTTCAGATAGCAGAAATGCTGAGAAGAACAATCACAATGATGAATGCCAGAACGGTGTAATCTTTCTAATGGTAACTTTCTCTTACACATTGCACCATTTTTCTTATGTGTTTCTAGCTTCGTCAATTTGAAACGCAGTTGGAGCAGGAGTATGAAGAAAAGCAGATGGTGCTTCATGAAAAACAAGATTTGGAAGGACTCATTGGAATCCTCTGTGAGCAGGTAGAGAACAAGCCTCCTGCCAGATCCCAGCGAGATAACGAAATGTTCTTCTGATAGCTGATTACAGGCTAATAATAATAATGTATTTTTTACACAGTGGTGACATTGTATAGTGAGCTCAGATGCTATGAAGGTTGTCATACTCTACATTGGACCACCATAAAAATAACACACAGGTCTCCTTACCCATTAACTTTTGAAACAAAGATGATAGAATAGATAATATCTTTATCTCCTTCAGTGCAAGATGGATTATTGGTGGCAGAGAGAGAACCCATGGTCTCATGTACTAAGGGATTGATATATTGAGTCGCCGTATATCACATGGATCTAGCACTGAATTTTAACCTTGACTGTGCCCTTATAATGTAGCTGGTATGGCATGGACCCTGGAATGCCCCCTCCATCTCCGTATCTGGCATCTGGGGCCTGGACGTGTCATGTGATCGCTTCAAGAACGATCACATGACGCAGAAGTGCTGGAGGTTCGATGGCAATGGTGCCGTCCGACACCCGGCACAAATCCTTCCACTATAAAGGCTATTGTTGTAACTGTTTTTGCTATAGCTATGTGCTGCAGGCAGCTGCAACAGCAAATTGTGTTAATCACAGGGCCTCTTTTCCTCGTCTTTCTTCATTAGCTCAGCAGTATTGTTGGAAATACTGTATTGTTGGTCAAAACACATGCTCCACAGTTCTTCACAATTATACTGCATTTCCAAATAGCAGCACATAAGTAGTTAGTTAATAAGCCTATTAAGTTTTTTATGCGTCTCATTCATCTAGAGAGGTTATATACCGTGGCATCATCAATGTGTATAGATCTGCTTCCTACCAGGCATCCTTGTGATTAAAGCTTAAGAGTACTTTTCTTCAAAACAGTTGAACACAAGGAAACTTAACTAGTTCTATGATGAAAAGGTTCTTCAAAACACTACAGTTCAGGCCACTTCCATACTTAAAGAGGCGATCCAAGCTAGCGATTGTTTTTGCAAATGTATTTATTTTTTAAACATGAAGGGAGGGGGTCTCCGGAGCTGTGCCCCATTAATTTAAGCTCCGGGGACACTCTGCTTCCAGAGATACTTACCTTACTTAGGGGGTGCCAGTAACCACTCTGCTTGGCTAGCAGTGATCATGTTATAGCGGAGTTAAAAAGCCCCTCGCGCCCTGAGGGCCAATAGGAAGCTGTGACATCATCAAGTTCGACTTTTTACTGGCCCGCGTGACGCGGGAGCTTTAAACTTTGCCGAGAGACCGGCACCCCCTTTGAAGGTCTGTATCTCGGGAAGGAGGGGGTGCCCGTAGCTGAAATGAATGGGGTACAGCTTCGATGACCCCCCTGCTTCAACCCTATGTTAAACAAAAATGCATGAATTGCTCCTGTAAGAGGCTGCTTTTCTCAGACGTACAAGGTTCCGTCCAACTTACTGTAGGATATAACGCTGAGCAGTTCTCTTATTTCACATGTAATTGCATGTTCCTGCACCGTGGCAGTTACGGCTGCCCCCCAGTGTTTTGATCACTCGCAGGTGCCCGTCCAGTGTAGGATTTAAAATCCGGACTCGTCAATGTGAAAGCGGTGGCTCCATCAGCATCGTTAACTGGTTTGCGCAGCCGTAACCTGCCCTGGATTGACATCTGCCGGTGATCAGAAGCAGAAACCCTAGTGGCGGTACATTGGGCCTGACAACAAGGTTAAAGCAGCAAGTCCTTTTATTATATGAAAAATGAACGTGTTGTAACACAAGAGCTGTCTAACGTCTACAAAGTGAAGGGCTGAAGAACAGTCGTTCCCTAAGGAAGCTCTTCATTTCTTTTGACTCTGCTCCCAGCTTCTAATTGCCATGTTATTTGTCTCTCTCTCTCTCTCCTCTGATCTCTCCCACTCAGTTACATTCTAGCCAATTTGACAGTCTCCGTGTAGAGCAATAAAAAGCTAAACTATACCCCTCCAGTGCCCCAAAGACAAGAGGTCCTTCTCCGCCGTCACCTTTAATGCATTTTTCTATTTATGTACTATTACGCTTCTCTTTGCCCGATGGGCGTCCACACTTGTCTGAAGATCCCTGCTTAATAAGCTTATAACATAGGCACTAGACGTAAAATCGGCACAATTTAGAAACGCCACTAAGCTCTCAATCACGCATGAAGCAGCTTTCATGACAGAATTTAGAAGTCAGACCTTTTTGCAATTATATCAGATTTTTTTTTTTTTTAAAGCCAGAGAGTACTGCAGACTAATTAAAATCACATCAAAGCATGATACACCAGCAGAGGAGCAGGACACAATTAGCTGGAGAGCACTGTAAGTTCCCCCATGCAAGACTTCGCTCCTTGTCATTTCTTCTCAATTGGCTGCAATGAACCAGTCATTATGCAGAGACACAGTTACATTTCCTTTTCTAGTACTCTTTCAACTTGCAAGAGGATGTACAGTAGCTGTCCCACGAGCTAAAACTGGTAGTTCTCTAGGATTCTGTTTATTGTGCATTACTGTATATTGGAGATTAGTCCCTATAAGTATTATTTATTTATTTATGTATAAAATGTTTTACCAGGAAGTAATACATTGAGAGTTACCTCTCGTTTTCTAGTATGTCCTGGGCATAGAGTTAAGATGACAAATAATACATGGTACAAATACAGTTACATAAGTGAGCAGGGTATGCATTATATACAAGACATTGCATGCACAGTTACAGATAATATATGTTATAGGCATATGTAACAGACCAGATTAAAATGTGAGACAGCTTTAGTTTTTAAAGAACTTAGACTAGTGGCAGCTGTGAGAGTCTCCGGTTCCAGATTGTTCCAGTTTTGGGGTGCACGGTAAGAGAAGGAGGAGCGGCCGGATACTTTGCTGAACCTTGGGACCATGTATGTATGTATGCATGAGAGAGATATATAACCCACTCAAATCAAAGCTCCATAGCATGAGGTATATGAAATATAATCGTGGTGGGTGCAGGTCCCTCTCTTCTCTCTCTCTCTCTCTTCTCTCTGTCTTCTCTCTCTCATCTCTCTCTCTTCTCGCTCTTGTGTATATATACACACATAGAAAATAAAGTTCAGTATCTGCAACAATAAGTGTGTATATTGTATTTTAAGTACAAAGTCTTGGTCCACTATCTTAAACACCCACTAAATGAGCCTATTGAGAAAAAGTCTAAATGAATCCACTGTTGGGTGTTGCTGTTAGTGTAGATAAGGTCCTTCCACCTTCTTAAAACTCTCTGCAAAGAAACACCTACAGTACCATAATGTAATAAGGTTCAATAATATTAGTAAAATAAGGCAATGCCAAATTTACACTCACAGAACTTTACACTCATAGGACTTTAAAAAAAATTGCATCCCATCCAGTGATGTAAAATTACAAAGTCATGAGTGTTCACAGTAATAATAATAATGAAAAAAAAAGTAGATACCCCATAGGAAGAAACATGAGTGTTTAGAAATGCGTTGGGTGAAGCTGACGTCATCCCCGCCGCGTCACTCTCAGCTGATCGCCGGCAGAGACACTGGAGAATTCACAGACTGTTTTTATTACTACTGTGAATACTCACGGCTTTGTAATTTTACAATACTGGATGGGGTGCAATTTTTAAAAGTCCTATTACATTTCTGTGAGCATAAACTTGGCATTACCTTATTTTACTAACATTTATGATACCTTATTACACTATGGGAGGTGTTTGCACTGTGTTTGCAGATATATATGTATAAACACAGAAAAAACAGGCGCACTCATAGCGTAAAAAGGTATAACAATATTTATGGAGTAAAGGATTTAAAATGCACACTCACAAACATAGCTTAATAAAAAGCAATTTTGAGTATAACTCAGCCCGCCCGACACAGGAACCCGGTACCAGATGACTTCAGTGTCTGGTGTAGATTCACTGCAGCAGCCTCTATGGACGCCTCCGCAGCCCGGAAAACACGTGGGACGCCACCTTCCTCTCAATCCGGCGTCAAACAGTGAGTTCTCAGCGCCAGGTATCGCGAGAACTCAGTGACATCAGTGGATACAGCCGGAACAAGTTCACATAAGTGTATCTACTTGGTACGTTGTGTCCAGGGGGTCTCAATGATACAATAGACATCAGTACAGTAGTCTAATGACATCCATCATGCCTGTTGTGGGGTGCAGTGCTTTCACGGAGGTCTGGGTTGAGCGAGGTACCTCGTTCCCTCCGTGGTGGCACGTGCATTACCGCACTGTCTCAGATGATGTGTTTGATTGTCCCTTTATGACAGTGGTTTAGATATGCTACAAATATTAAAACAAACAAATTGTATATATGGCTGTACCGGCTTTGCTTGCGTGACCACCATTGATCCAAAATCCTTCCCCGTGCGATTGTTCCATTCCTTCCAATATTTGTTTTTACCCCATTTTTATTCCCCTCCCCTTTTTTTTTCGTTTTTCCCTCCCCCCCCCCCACCTTTTTCCCCCCCTTCCACCCCCCCCAATTTTTCCTTCCCCCCCCCCCCCCCCAATTTTTCCTTTCCCCCCCCTTCCCCTTTTTTCCCCTCCCCCTTCCCTCCTTTTTCCATTTGTACTCTGATCTCTCTGAATCTTTTAGTCATTATCTCTTTATATGTACTATCTAGTGGAGATTTATTGACCCTAATTATGTGGAGTTTTGATATTTCTCTACTAGTATCTGTTTATTACTTTAGTACAATACTAAGCCAATTATGCTATAATATATTACATTATGCTATATTATATCTTGCTGTAGTATTTATATGCATTTTAATTTATTTGTTAAATTGTATGTTATCACTTGTATCTGTCTATTTGGTCACTTTCTCTAGTACTGTTGGTCTATTTGGCCCGTATGTGTTCTGGAACATACGTGGGTTAATTTGATCCTGGCATTGACCTTGTGCACCTGATTAGCAATTAGTAGTCTTCTATGTTCTGATTGGTTCATCTAACTATAAAACTATGTTCCACACCTGTGCTATCAACTCCTGATGAAGTCTCTTTTGAGACGAAACGCGTAGAGAGTGTTTGGTGGAGGTGTATTGTTCCATTTTAATTATTATTCACTCACAAGCCAGCCATAGCATTTGCTGTTTCTTTGGAAACATTTATCTCAGCCGTCCACTGAATACACGTATGTGAACTTGTTCTGGCGATATCCACTGACGTCACTGAGTTCTCGCGATACCTGGAGCTGAGAACTCACTGTGTGACGCCGGATTGAGAGGAAGGTGGCGTCCCTCGTGCTCTCCGGGCTGCGGAGGCGTCCATAGAGGCTGCTGCAGTGAATCTACACCGGACACTGAAGTCATCTGGTAGCGGGTTCCTGTGTCGGGCGGGCTGAGTTATACTCAAAATTGCTTTTTATTAAGCTGTGTTTGTGAGTGTGCATTTTAAATCCTTTACTCCATAAATATGTTGTTATACCTTTTTACGCTATGAGTGCGCCTGTTTTTTCTGTGTTTCTATAGATATCTCCAAGGAAGTGGTGTTCCCTTCATTCGGGCTACAGATACTCTTTTTGATAGCAATTGGAGCATTTTTTAGGATTTGTATACATTTTTTATATATATTTTTTTCTGGACTTTTCATCTGATAATTTTATTTTTATTTTTATGTATTTTGCATGTATTATTATCTTTCCCCCTTTTTGTACAGTTTAGGTTTTTTTTTCTTCATGTTGATGTGGTTATTCATATAATGGTTTAGGTTGGCGCCGTTTTTTCTTCCTGATGTGCTATATATATATATATATATATATATATATATATATATATATATATATATATATATATATATATATATATATATATATATATATATATATATATATATAAAAATAGAGATTCCTTACCAGGCAGACCAGGAGTCCAAGACCACACAGCAAGAAACGAGACAGCACTCAGAGTAGATAGCAAAAAATGATGTATTCAAAATAGGCACATACAACCGACGTTTCGGTCCTTAAACAGGACCTTTCTCAAGGAATTAGCACCTGTTTTCCACTCTTTTTGCGAGTGCCATCTGCCTCTGTATGTATGTATGTGTATATATATATATATATATATATATATATATATATATATATATCTCAACAGAAAGAAAAAATGGCGCCAACCTAAACCACTATATGAATAAACACAAAATGATGAAAAAAAAAAACCTATACTATACAAAGTGGAAAAAATTAATAATACATAAACAATACAAAATTATTTTTTTTTTAAATATGAATAAAAATAACAGATGAAAAGTCCAGAAAAAGAAATGTATGAATAAATAAAAAAAAATAAAAAATACAAATCCTAAAAAATTCTCCAATTGCTATCCAAAAGAGTCTCTGCAGCCTGAATGAAGGGAACACCACTTCCTTGGAGATATCTATAGAAACACAGAAAAAACAGGCGCACTCATAGCGTAAAAGGTATAACAACATATTTATGGAGTCAAGGATTTCAAAATGCACACTCACAAACACAGCTTAATAAAAAGCATTTTTGAGTAAAACTCAGCCAGCCAGACGCAGGAACCCGGTAGCGGATAACTTCAGTGTAGTGTCCGGTGTAGATACACTGCAGCAGCCTCTGTGACCGCCTCCGGAGCCCGGGGAGCACGAGGGACGCCACCTTCCTCTCAATCCGGCGTCACACAGTGAGTTCTCAGCTCCAGGTACCGCGAGAACTCAGTGACGTCAATGGATTCGACCGGAATTAGTTCCCATGAAAACAACGGGTGGACGGCTGAGATAAGTGCTTCCAAAGAAGCAACAAAAGGCTGTAGCAAGCCAGTGAGTGGAAAAATAGTAAAACTGGGCAGTACACCTCCACAAAACACTCTCTACGCGTTTTGTCTCAAAGAGACTTCATCAGGAGACCTGGAGCTGACTGTGTGACGCCGGATTGAGAGGAAGGCGGCGTCCCTCGTGCTCCCCGGGCTCCGGAGGCGGTCACAGAGGCTGCTGCAGTGTATCTACACCGGACACTACACTGAAGTTATCCGCTACCGGGTTCCTGCGTCTGGCTGGCTGAGTTTTACTCAAAAATGCTTTTTATTAAGCTGTGCTTGTGAGTGTGCATTTTTAAATCCTTGACTCCATAAATTTATTGTTACACCTTTTACGCTATGAGTGCGCCTGTTTTTTCTGTGTTTCTATATATATATATATATATATATATATATATATATATCAATATCAGAGACTCTCACATCCACGACCAGTTTAAGTTCTTTCAAATCTAAGGCTGTCTCACATTTTAACCTGGTCTGTAACTGTTTCATACGCCCATAATATATATTATCTTTAACTGTGCATCCAATGTCTTGTATATAATGTATACCCTGCTCATTTATGTAACTGTATTTGTAACCATGTATTATTTGTATTAACTCTGTGCCCAGGACATACTTGAAAACGAGAGGTAACTCTCACTGTATTACTTCCTGGTAAAATATTTTATAAATTATATATATATATATATATATATATATATATAATATATATATATTTATATATATATATTACAGACAGTCCCTGCCCAGATGAATTTATAATCTATCTATATAAACACATTATAGAAATATTTTGTTCTGTATTCTGTCTCTAGTTACCACAGTCGGGCTGGGCTGTTAAACCAAGATTGTTTATTATTGTTATTGTTTATATATAACTTGATGTTAACAATGTTGCAAAGTGTTTACAGCGTGGCTTTCTTCTTCCTGTGATTATAATCAGTGCCCTCTTATAGGATCATCAATACATTTTCATCACATTAACCTCCCCAAACTAGATCACTACAATGTGATCTTCATTTTTCCTGCTGGCCCAACATAGTTTGCCTGTTTAGGATGGAGATGCAGGTGGCCGAGTAGTTTCTTGTCTGTGAATGGGAGTTCATGGTACAGTAACAGCAGATTGGCTTGTATTGTGTCATCCTCTCCCTCCGGGACAGTGCAGGGATGGTCCGGGGTATCATAGCCAAGTGGATACCTTACGGTATAATTACATCATTAATCTCTGCACCAAGTGAAATAGATTGAAAGTGTGATTTATCTTGTACAACAACACAGGGGTTTCACCTAAGACGACAATGACCAAGGAGCGACTTCAATTGGATACTGCTGAGTTTATAGGTGCTAGAACAGACTGGCCGCTCAACACTAAGCAGAATATAATTGGTATTGTAAACCTTAATGGATAAACAAGTGGTACATATAGTTGTGGTCTGCACTATTGACCATGCTGTCATGGCATGTTATGATTTATACGCTGCAGTTATTGCCTTGGAAAACTATGACGAATCTTTGCAACAGGGTGTGGTGCTGGGGAAACTTCATTAGAGAATTGCAGATTGGAAGCTGGCAAATGTTAACATCTGTTTCTTTGGGGAATTAAGCAAATTAGCTAAGAAATCACCTTCCTTGAAAGGTACCTCGTTGAGTGTATTATCAATTTTTAACAGAAAGTCATCACAAAATATCTCAGAATCCTCAATTTCCTGATCTCTGGGCAGACCCTAATTTGGGGGAAAACAGGCTACTTATCAAAATAAATCTATTTAGTCTATTAAGTTTGTTGATTTAATTATAAAAGTTCTCGCATCTGCACTGGTACTGAAAAAGTGTCGACCTGTGATATGTTTTAGGGGACTAACTAGAGAGTTTGCGTGGGTCTCTTCTGTAGGTAGAGATGGGCGAAATTTGGGGGGCAGATTTGGATCCCCATCGGATCGGCCGGTTCCTTTGGTCTGCGAATTTCAGCGGAATCAATCCGAAAAAGGGCGATTCGCGTTTTGCGGGTTTTGTATTATTATTACCAAGACACTCCGGGGATTCCGCAACCTGTGGACGGATTTGTAAAATCCAATCTGTGGATTCAGCGACCCGTTGATGGATTGTTAAGAATCCGCGCAATGGATTACGGAATCTGGGGATTGGATTCTACAAGTCCGTCCACGGATTGTATTCAATGGCGTTTTTTGATGAATCCGCGCAGATTGAAACCGGCTAAATCCGTTTGGGGATTTTACACTGGGAAACAGATTTTGGGGGGGTTACATCAGTGAATATTGGGGTGCTAGATGTGGGCGGAATCGCCCATCTTTACTAACGAGAACATTCCTCCCACAGATCGGACATCGTGACTTTGACGTTGAGAAGCGTCTTCGCAGGGACCTGAGGAGAACACACGCCCTGCTGGCCGACCTGCAGCTTCTGCTGGCCACCATGGGAGATTCAGGACCTCCAGGGGATCGGGGAGAGCTGGAGAAAGTTCACATTCAGGTGAGACTGTACATCATCAAACAGAATTGTTTTCCCTTCTCTCGCAGGTTCAATGTGGAAGCCAGTCCCCATTAGAAAGCCGAACGTATTCAGACCGTCTCCTGGTCCTGATCTTACCTACAGGTGGCCGCAGGTTTTGCAGATATGTAGCTCCGTAGCATGGCTTTGGAGATTAACACTGCAGTATCCAATCAATAACTGGAATGTCATGCATCATGAAAAATAGATGTTCCAGGGCATTACGGGATTTGTCAAAAAAAAGAATTTATTCAATTGTTTAATGATTGAATAAATTCTTTTTTGGACAAATCCCGTAGTGCCCGGGAACATCTATTTTTCATATAGTCCTTGGAATTTCTTAGACAGGTACCCCCTGGACCAGGATAACTGCAAGTATATTTTTGTTCTTTAAGGTGTGCAGCATTACATCTCTTATGTCAGGCATCATAACATTCTGGTTATTGAGTAGCTCATATTATCCTCCCTGGGGGATATTGGGCCACCTTTATTAAGAAGTCTTCTGCCACAAGGTACCTTACCACCCATTCATGGCAATAAGCTGCCTTCCAGCTCCGGAAGATATCTCGTGGCAGAAGTAAATATGGGCCATTATCTTCCTTGGAAGAGAGGGTGAAACTGCAGAGGGACCAGAAGCCTCATGGAGGTAAAAATATGTCAAATAAAATAATATTAATGATCATTATTGACAAATGAGTGCGTTCAGATTTACACAATCTCCTACTTAATGGCAAAAACAAAGAGAAATGTCTGTTCCTGTAACTTGCACATTGTTGACTATATACAGTAGGGCTTTTTTTTTTTAAATGCACTTTTTCTCTGTAAATCGATGCTGTATTTCTTTAAGTTATTCGATTCCCAAAACAGGCCAGGAATGAAACATACACATTCTCACAAATTCTTACTTTAACATCCAAGCTAAAATGTTAATGTCCGTCCCAATCAGATGTAAAATTGTTCACTTATTATAATTAATCAATCAAGGCTGTCCTAACATAATGAGACTTTACAGCTATCTTAATTCTACCCTAGCCATTACGATAATTTGGTTTTACAATCTATGTATTTCAGTGCAATTAATTTTCATGCAGATGTACATTCTGGCTCTGTGATAAATGACTTGCTCAAGTAACTATTTAGTCATACTTTTTAAAAAGTCAGTGAATCCAAGATATATACCGTACAGTGTGTGTGTGTGTGTGTGTGTGTGTGTGTGTGTGTGTGTGTGTGTGTGTGTGTGTGTGTGTATATATACATATATATATACACATATATATATACACATATATACATACACACATACACACATATATACACACCACCATGAGGAAGGTCCCATTTTAGGAGGCCGAAACATTGTTTCGTTCTGTTTTTTTTTGCCCAATACACATTTTGCATTAATTCCCTGCAACGTGCTGTTTCCTTATTTGTACTGGAGTACGGTTATGGGTAATGTATTGCTATATATTCTTCCTATGAAGCGTGCACTTGCTCATACATGCTCTATTGGAGTGCCTACTCTTTTCTGCATATATATATATATATATATATATATATATATATATATATATATATATATATATACAGGCATACATCGCATTAACGTACGCAATGGAACCGGAGCATGTATGTAAAGCGAAAGTGTACTTAAAGTGAAGCACTACCTTTTCCCCACTTATCGATGCATGTACTGTACGGCAATCGTCATATACGTGCATAACTGATGTAAATAAGACATGTGTAACAGGCTCTATAGTCTCCCCGCTTGCGTACAGCTTCGGTACAGGGTATTGCTGTTCAGGACGTGCTGACAGGCGCATGCGTGAGCTGCCATTTGCCTATTGAGCGATGTGTACTTACTCGCGAGTGTACTTAAAGTGAGTGTCCTTAAAGCGGGGTATGCCTGTATATAGTACAGTATGTGTATATATATATAAATATATATATATATATATAGTACAGTATATATATATATATATATATATATATATAGTACAATATATATATATATATATATATATATATATATATATATATATATATATATATATATATATATATATATATATATATATATATATATTGCTGCTGGCTACCCGTACCATAAATAATTAGCTGTTATCTTATCCTGCCACAAGTGCATCCAAAATGATTGAAAAATGAATTTACCAGTGGGCTTCTTGCCATGTCCTGTAGTGTTAACTGTAATAAATATGCTCAGGCTGGTGCTGCACAGCTTGCCTTAGTGTTCACAGTTTCCCAATCCACTTACAAACTTGATCTGTGCCTCAGTATTTAGAGGGCATGTAAGCTAAGGTGCTTATCAGGCTAGCCACTGCAAGGATTATAACCGACCAATAGCATAAAATCCTCGGCGACCAGTTCGATCCCTTCTACTGTACCTTCTGAATAAACATGCTGAAATAGAAACCAAGATGGAGCATGACGACACAGTCCTTTTGCTTCTTCAACTTGAAAAAACAAAAAGGTCCCTTGATGGAGTCACCTTTAACCACTACACCGAATCCAACCTTGGACCGCAATGAACTCCTCCACACTCTTTAACTGCCGGCCTTCCCCAGTGGAGAAAGGGGGAGGGCTCCCGCGAAGGATAGAAGACAGCATAGCCACACAGTAGATCTAGCACAGGGGTGGCCAACTCCAGTCCTCAAGGGCCAGCAAGAGGTTTTCAGGACATCCCTGCTTCAGCACAGGTGGATCAGCCAGTCGCTCAGTTGAAGAGTGCAACACCTGTGCTGAAGCAGGGATATTCTGAAAACCTGAACAGTTGATGGCCCTAGAGGACTGGAGTTGCCCATCCCTGATCTACCAGAACGTTTCTTGAAATTGAGAAGGCGTTTTGGTTATATTCAGTATTATGTTTATTTGAAGAGGTGCTTAAAATGCCTTCCTCTGGGATATTAAGGCTGAAGGAGTGGCTCAGCGAGTAAAGACACAATGACACCGAGTTTGATGCAGGAGAACCTGGTTCAATTCCCGGTGTCGGCTCCTTGGGCAAGTCACTTTATCTCCCTGTGCCTCAGGTACCAACATCATAGATTGGAAGCTGTACGGGGCAGGGACTTGTACCTGCAAAGAATACAAATCTATATACAGCACTGTGTACACTGTCCGCTCTATACAAGACAAACCTATTATTACATTATATTACATAGATCACCTAACCGCTGTAGTCAAATGGACTTGTGTTTCAGCTGCTTTGTTTAAAGAGAGGCTAAGATGAAGTTAATACAAGTGTGTATTCTCTTGGGTTCCTGCCCTACGGTATATCACAGTGTTAAAAGGAGTTCATTTTTGATTTATTGATCATAAAATTCATCCTCTAACTCCATCTCAATTTGCTTCATATGACCACTCCTCATACTTATTGCTGATTCAAATCATGCCAACATTTATACAAAATACAATGTATTATCCACCCAACACTTTGAGGCCCATGTTGTCTAAGCAGTGCTATTCCAGAGTTCCGGCACCAGAAGGTATTCAAGCAGGGTTGCCACCTTCTGATGAATAATAACCCAGAGATTTATATATATATATATACATATATATATATATATATTTTATTATTTATATGTTTAACTCTCTTACCTTCTCTGGTGGCGGCATCACCTGGCGGCATCTCTCCCTGCATGGTCCAGACAAGATTGCTCCGTGACGGCAAATGGCGTTGCGTTGCCATGACAACGGCACATCATGTGACTTAACGGCGCCATGCAGCCTCACGTTGCCATGAAAATGGGGCGCCGCAACTTCACGTGACGTCCGTTGTCATGGCAACGCGAGGCCATTTGACGTCGCGGACCCATCTTGAAGGCAAGAGCCGAGGTCCTGCACCAAAAATCCCAGACGGTCCTGCAGTAACCCGGAGATTTCATATCTCAACCTGTAGCCCGAAGATACCTAGCCGAAATCCCGTGGTCCCGGAGTGGTGGCAACCCCGTATTCAAGTGTGTTGGCTGTAGAGCGTGTTATGGAATAGAACTGCTTAGTAATAATAGGCCTTTGCGGTCAGTTTTGGAGCAGTGCATTTGGAGTTCAAGGCAAAGCCTCTGTGAATTTGGCTCAATCTGGAGGCGAGTGTTACTTGAAATAGCATCTCTCGCTTTCAAAGTTAGAAGTGGCTTGAAGACGTTGAAAAAGTCAGGTTGTGGGTGCTATGGAGGAACGCACATTCTGCTTTCTCCGAAGAACCTGACAGCTTTCAGCAACCTCCAAGCGAGAGGCCAAGGTAATTTGTGTGAGACGGACTGATCGTTTGCAGCTGTGATTGAAAAGAAAATGGAATTTGGTTGTGTTCTATTTCAGAAAGGGAGCAAAGTGGCCTCAGAGAAAACCAATAGGTGCATGCAGCAGAGAGCATCCTGAGCAATTTACTGTCCTTGTACAAATAATAGAAATACGCTACACAGACATGACCGAGGCGATGCTGGCAAAACCAGATTGAATTAATAGTGTGTATCTTTCTAAAAGCACATTGCAGTTGACCACTGGTAGAACCAGTCTCTAAAAAGGTTGTGTATCATGCGACTGAAATTGACACCATGGCCCAATGCTAGAATCGTTATATGCATTGTGTCAAATTAACACATATTGTACTGTAGTGGCTGAGAAGAGCACACACACACCCCTACTATGGTGCAGATTAGTTTTATTATATTAACTGAAAAGATAACATTCAGGACACTTCCCCACTCCTTCCCAGCCAGATCGCGTGCACGTGCGTGATCCAAACCTAGGCTTGTGATCCCGGGAGCAGATCAGTGTTCTCGTGTGTTAATGGAAGAAGGGACCAACAATGATTGAGAAGGCCCTAGGGAGTAATTCATGGGGGGGTAACTACACCCATGCCCCTAAGGAAGAAGGGAACGCCCTTTCGAAACGTGTAGGGCGAGTTTTGGACGGGCACAGTCTCAGAACTGTTTCACGGCTGTCTGTCACAGCCTCCTGGAGTCTCTCCTCCTGCACTGGAGAGCGGTCACAGCGGAGCCCGTAAGTGTTAGGACGCGTGCATGAGCGCACGTGATCCGGCACGCTGGCTGATAAGGAGTGGGGAAGTGTCCAGGAGCTGCGGAGTACAGCACAGCACAAAGTCTGACACCCTAAAACATTTGGGGCATCGCTGAATCCAAGTGCTGAGTACAGCACCCGAGTGTGAGTGGCAATTATTCCCGAATTTTATCTTTTCAGTTATTATCATAAAATAACCTGCCCTATGTGAGGGGGGTGTGTGCCAGTCTCAGCCACAGCAATTTTCTTCTCATCATGAGAGTTTTGGGAGTACTCTTGAAGAGGTAGCATCCACCCCGATTTGGACTATTTTATGGCTCTTCACCTATGAATTTTTTATAATATATCTTTTTTTTCATGTTTTTTGTGCATCGTAGCGCTTTTTGGAATTATTGTACGTACTGTACTGTATCTTCTAAATGCAGACGTTTATGGCAGATCAGATAAGGTGTACAGATGTAGCAGATGTTGTTGCACCTACTGGTGCTTGCCAGCAGGTACAATGCCGCAGGAGCCCCGCCCGCATTCACGCATGGCTAATTCATTCAGTCCAATTTTAATGGCGTCTGCTCCCTCTGATCCGTTGTGTGTATCCCGATGCAAACAAGCCAGCGGGAGCATTAACGTCTGCTGTATCTGTATATAGCTGATGCAAAGAAAGATACATACTGTGTCCGTTTTAGGCACCGATTTTTATCCATGTGATTATCACTGAATCTAAGTTGACAGGATGCTACATGTATTGATGTTATGAGCCGTGGCATAAAATTGATACTTTAACTAGGTGTTTCCCAACCGGGCTTCCGCGTCCCTGTCTTGGGATTCTGTGAGAGGATCAACAGGGGCAGAGGAATTTCCCTGATCTCCCTGAGCAGGGGGAAAGCATGGCAGTTTCCTCCATCCTGATTGGGTGCTTCTGGATAATGCACCCAATCAGGAGGTGGTGGCAGAAGCCTGAGGCCATGTCAAGGAGGAAGCAGCATGGGTAGGGGAGAGGTGAGGCTTGGTGTGTGTGTGTTTGTTTTCTGTGACTGTCTCTGTCCTGTGTCTCCTGTTACTCTCTGTTTCTGGCCTGTCTCTCTCCTGTGACTCTGTCTGTCTCTGCCCTCTTTTTTCTGTGACTCTGTCTGTCTCTGTCCCTCTGTCCTGTCTCCTGTGAGACTCTGTCTGTGACTCTCTTCCCTCTGTCTCTGTCCTGTCTCCTTGTCTTTCTGTCTTTGCCCTGTGACTCTGTCTCTGCCCTGTGTCTCCTGTGACTGACTGTCCTGTGGTACCTCGGTAACTAAGCACTGTGATTAGGGGTGCCTCGAGAAAAAAGGTTCAAAACCGCTGCTTCAACTATTTGATTAAGAACACAATAGCCATTAGCTTCACACATAGCCCCCTTTGTGTGTTATAAATCCCAGCAGCTTCCCTGCAGACAAATTAAACCATTTGTTACATCTGTTGATGAATGAACTTTATGAATTGACTGAGTTAGAAATAACTGATTCTACTTCACCTATTTCAGCTTCCGGTATCTGTGTATTGTGTTTATGAAAGGTGTGATAAAGTAAGCAGATGTAGAATGGATCCAAAGCAGAGAAAGAGCGAAAAGCAGCGATTTTCCCGATCCCCAAAAAAATCTAGTACCCCCCAGCTCTGAACTGTCCGCGGCACTTGAAGCACAAAGTAGTTCTTTTTTTTTTTTTAAACTTTTTCCAGTAAAAACAAAGATGTCTGTGGGGTCACCCAATCCGAAGCTGCAATGTTATCTCAGAATGATTTCACAGTTTTCTATTGGCTGCCAGAGTGAGGCTGATCCCAGTGACCGTATAGTTCCTGCCAGAGAAGAGTTCTATAGATAGAAATATATGTAATCCCCTGTGCAAGCAACACATGCACACTGCCCCCTAGCAGGCTCCTCTCCAATGGACATGTGACTATGATGAGCCAGTAGAGCGGCTGATCCCAGTGACGATATTGTTCCGGCCAGAGAAGAGTTCTTGGAGGGAATTTCAACATGTAATATTTGAAGAACTGGATTGGGGATTAGAGGGGACCCCTTCTTTCCAATAAGATTTACTGTAAATATAGATATATGTAAGCCCCTGTGTACGGCAAGCAACACATGCACACTGCCCCCTAGCCGGTTCCTCTCCAATGGACTATGATGAGCCAGTAGAGAGGCTGGTGAAGAAGGAGGGACAAAGAGAACAGAGTTGTTAAAAGGGGGCAGGCATGACAGTTGCAGGCCTGGAGGATTGAGGCTCGATCAAGAGTGACCTGTGTGACGGGACCTGCACGCGTTCTGCGCGGGTGAGACTGCAGATCAGCTGAGATGACAGAGCAGGCTAAAGAGCTGAATGGCCCAGAAGGGGAGATTCAAAAGCGGTACAGAGGAGAGACTTGTTAGGGAGCCCCTGTAGGTTGCAGTGTGCTGGTGGTATGGCTCCCCAGCTCCCAAAGCAGCAGCCCGGCAGTCACTGTCTGCCATAGTCATCCTTCTCCTGTCGCGAGCTGGAGGAGGGAGCAGCAGAGTCCTCAGACCTCAGCCAAGAGTGTGCGCGTGTGTGCAAGAGAGAGAGGGGTAACTCTTACGTTCTCCGGAGTGGCCCCCCCTCCTGTATTGTCATGATGCCACGACACAGCAGGCGGAGGGCCGCCTAGGGGCCCCAGAGGGTCTTAATCCGCCACTGGCTACGTACTTTCAACACAGCAAGCTGCGTGACTGTGATCGCGGTTGCCCCAGCGGAATATAGTTGCAGGGGGCTCGATCCAGAAGCATGGACAACCCCCCCCACCTGTCCCCATTGCGATGTCCCACCCACGCTATTGCCGGAGCTGTGGCATTTTGCTTTCTCAGCCACGGTTCTGGAGACCATAGGTCCGGCTACATCAGTAGGTGGTCTGTCTGTTATTTGAAAACCCAAGGAAAAAAACCATAAATAAATATATATATATATATATATATATATATATATATAAAAATATAGGCAATACGATACCGTACGTGGACGAATATCAGAGGCAGCACTCCAAATGAATATCAAAAATCCTGTATTATTCAACAAAACATCATATCCAACGTTTCGGTCCTCAAACGGGCCTTTGCCAAGGTGATGATTGAAAGGTCCCGTTTGAGGACCGAAACGTTGGATATGATGTTTTGTTGAATAATACAGGATTTTTGATATTCATTTGGAGTGCTGCCTCTGATATTCGTCCACGTGCGGTATCGTATTGCCTATTTATTTGTACAGGATTTGCACCCAATTTTTCTATTCAGACGGAGTGCCTATGGTTCTTTATTACCTGATATATATATATATATATATATATATATATATAATATATATATAAAATTACGTGGGCAGCTATGTTTAATGTTCAAAGAAATAGTTGCCATTTGTCTTGAGCTTTTGCTGCTCCCTATGGTAGAAGCTGCCTTTGTTACAGAATTCTTTCTGCTTTTTAATGATTCACGGGAGAGATTGCAACGCTTGGCAACGTGACAAACTTGGCAGGTCGGCTCTGTGAACCCGCAGCCACTTCATCTGAACAGTGTTAAAGGTTCAGTCAGACCCACTTAGCAACACACATTGGAGCTGCCGTGTTTAAATGCCACTACAACATGTATCATTTTCTGTACTACCTGTAGTTCTCGTTTCACAGTTTAAAGCTGCAGACCAAGCAATAGCCAACATGTTTTTTTTTTTAATAAATCAGTTCTGTACTATGAGAAAATACTAGTAGCATTTAAAAAAAAATAAAAAAATAATAATAATAACTCTAAATAACATTTTTTATGTATTATAATGTAACAAGCATTTTTGGTTTCTATAGCAACCATTTACAAAGTCACATCCCTTTCCTCATCTGAACCAGGTTCTGACACACCCCTTTGAGCCCTGCCCTCTCTCTAGCAGTGCACCAATTGTATCTAGCGACTGCCTGGTCACATGATCTTCCCCACAGAACTTTGCATCTTTGGTCCTCTTCTGCTGCACTGACAGCCACTTATTGAACCCCAGAGCTCAATCACAGGGGCAACTTAGCTAATTACTTATCAATGTGGATTATATTGATGCACATATTAAAGGGGAATTTTTAAAAAAAAATTCTAAAAAAATATTGTGAAAAACGGCATCTTGGACTGCAGCTTTAAGACAGTCCTAAGCAAGTAAAGGCCTTCCTGGCAGAGGGGGCCCCATGCTGCTTTTGTTTCCCCAGTGGAAAGCTTTGAATAACAGTTCCCTTTATGTATCAGTAAGCGTTAGGTAACATGCCTGGCTGCGTCCGATAACGACGCTCTTCTTTTCCAAGTCAAGCAGCTGAAACAGCTCTTCTACGGCCTGAAGAGAAAGGAAACGGTGTGAGCAAAGAAACATCATGGTTATTATCGTTTAGTTGTGACGCACCAACGCATTCCGCTGCGCGGTACAATGGGGCGCAGAGTTATGTATATTATACAAACAGTTACTGTGCACACAAGTGAGGACAGACATGCACCAACAGATACAGAGAGGTAGCGAGGGCCCTGCTCGTCCTGAGAGCTTACAGTGTAGAGGGAATGAGTGACGATGTTGAAACAAGAAGGTAAAATGGCTGCTTACTGTCTGGCTCAGGTTAGCGCATGGTCCACTCCAACAGCTGTAGCCATTAAGGTTTTTTGGCGGGGGGGGCGGTGGGGGGAGATTGGTGCAGCCACACAGTTGGTCTCAATGAGGTTGGAGGGCGAGGGGAGTTTCATGTTAGAGGCATGGCGAGTAGGCTTCCGTGTAAGGCTGCGTCCCCGCTGGCGCTGACCGCCATTTAGTGAACCCTGGAGCCGAATCTTCGCCGATCAATCGGCAACTTAGCTAATGACTTCTCATTGTGTGGATGGTATTGATGCACATATTAAAGGGGAAAAAAGAAAAATGTTAAAATAAGCACGGCAGCTTGGACGGCTGCTTTAAAGCATTTCATTTCATGCTGATCAGTTTCCCCCAAATAACCACTTGAGTCTCTACGGGGCTATTTACTCAAATCTGACCGCTCCGAACAGGGCAAAATAATTGCCTTGGATTTATCAAAGGAAAAAAAACTCTATAAATTGCTTGAAATGGGATTTCTGTTTTTCCCCCAATATTACAGCCAGGTAGAGACTTCAATAAATACACCCAATAATCTGCCCATTCCCCTATCCACTGTAAAACCTCAGACCCCATTTGATCCATGGCCTGATTTCATATGTAATACTATGATGATAATGATTCTTTTTATTATTATTTACAATGGAATGGTTCTTTTTTTTTTATGGCTTTTTATTAATGTTTAATAGCTTGCCAAATGTAGCCCCAAAAGTTAACATCGCAATTACAAATGACACAGAGCATGCTGATTATCTTAAACTGCTTTCCCAAGACCAGGGGTGGGCAACTCCAGTCCTCAAGGGGCGCCAACAGGTCAGGGTTTCAGGATATCTCTGCTCCAGCATAGGTGGCTCAATCAGTGGATCAGTCGAAGTCAGTCGGCGACTGAGCCACCGATTGCTTCAGCACAGGTGGCTCAATCAGTGGATCTGTCTTCAATTGAGCCACCTGTGTTGAAGCAGGGATAAAAATACCCAATGCTAAATCCAAGGTGACCAAAAATACATAGTAAAATACTAGTAAGGGTCATTTAGTTAAACCCTTTGGCCAAAGCGTTATAAGCCTGCAGCCACGTCACGGCATGACCAGTATGCAGGTCCTAACACTACCTGTGAATATTCTCATTTACCTCTACAGCGGAGGGAGAAAGATCTCAATAGACCTGTCCTGCACAGGTACAGTACATGGAAAAAAAACCTGCTACTTAAAAAGTGGGAAGGAGTGAGCTTAAACCCAGGGAGGAGAGGCCACCAACCCATCCAAACAACTGTTACCAGTTGACAATGAACAAATAATGAACAATGGGTTTATGCTCACTCCTCCCCATTTTAAGTAGCATGTTTTTTCATGTACCTGTGCAGGACAGGTCTATTGAGATCTTTCTCCCTCCGCTGTAGAGGTAAATGAGAATACTCACAGGTAGTATTAGGACCTGCATACTGGTCATGCTGTGACGTGGCTGCAGGCTTATAACGCTTTGGCCAAAGGGTTTATCTAAATGACCCTTTTTCATGAGAATACGAAAAGTGAAGTATTTAACTATGTATTTTGTCACATTGGATGTAGCATTGGGTATCTTTGTCTTTGTTGTATGCATGTGGCCACGCTCAGTTGCACTCCTTTCGACACATATATGATGCGGTGGGTGCTGGGGTTAGAGCTTGCAATGATTGTGTGTTCATATACTGAAAACATGACCTGTTAGTGGCCCTTGAGGACTGGAATTGCTCACCCCTCCACTAGACACTAACCCGGAGTCATAACAAGCCCAGTCCGCTGTATCACGCCTAAATCAGGGTTATATGCCATTGGCTTTAATAGCAGATATCGCTGTTTCTGGCGCTGTGCAGCGCATCGTGCTTTGATGACTCCAGGGCACTGGGTGGAGACTGCAAAATCCATCATGTAGCCAAACTCCAAACCCCAAATTCACAGAGAGTCATTTATCAAAGTGTTACCAGTTGCAAAACTGGGCAAAGAATCTACACCAGATATTTTAAGGAAAAACACCAATTTTATAAATGTGGTGCAGTATTTTTGCACCGGTTTTGCCCTGGTTTAGCAGCCGGGAGACTTTGGTCAATGACATACTGTATAGTGTTCAATAATACCCAAATGTCTACACTTGGCATTCTCTAGAACAGAGATGCGCAAACTTTTGCCCCGTGCCCCCCCCTGCCTGCTCTCCCCCACTGCTCGTGCCCCCCTCACCTTGTATCAAGCGTCAAATGGCGCTGCGTTGCCATGGCGAGGCGCCACGAAGCCATCTGAATCAAGGTAAGTGAATTACAGAGGCCTCGCGCGGAGCCCCGGCATTTAATTTAAATGCCTCGGGGAAGAGAGTGGGGCCTCTGTAACCGCCGCATCTCCCACCGAAAACTCTAGATGCTCTAGAACAGGGGTACGCAAACTGGAGGGCGGGCGCAAAATTTTCTGGGGGAGGGGCACGGCTCTTACAGAGGCCCCGCGCTCTTCCCCAAAGCATTTAAATTAAATGCCGGGGGACTGCGCAATGTCCCCGAGGGCATGTCGCCATGGCATGGGGCGTCAATGATGCCATGACATCATTACACCGGAGACAAGGTAGGTGGAGGGGGCGCAAGCAGGGGGGAGAGCAAGCAGAGGGGCGCAGGGGGAAAAGTTTGTGCACCCCTGCTCTAGTTCAGAGGTTCCCAACTTAAGTCCTCAAGTGCAACCAACAGGTCAGGTTTGTAAGGGTATCCCTGCTTTGGAACAGGTGGCTCAATTCTAATGACGGAGCCACTGATTGCGCCACCTGTCATTCAGTAGGGATATCCTTAAAACCTGACCCATTGGTGGCACCTGAGGACTGGAGCTGAGAGCCCCTGCGTTCAAGTCTACATCAAAGGTGAGACCCTTGCTTGACTTGACAAGTTTATTACAAGCTCTTTTGCAGAGCTTTTTACATATATATCTACAGTACCTGCCTTTGAAAATTCACTTCTGATCGTGTCCAATTGTAGTCTGACTTATATAATTATCTATTTCTGCTCAGCGTTAGACGCACCGTTTATTTCCTTATACCATGTTGGTCTTTGTTTTGTTAACATAAATGATTCTGTGTTGCTCACTTGGTCTTCCTTTTATCTCTGTACATAATACAATACCACAGAATAATTTTGAAAGATTGTGTAGCTCTGAAGACTGATGAAGCCCATTCAGTCTCCTTTTCCCTGCTACAGATTCTAATTGGGCAATTTGTCACAATTTGACAAATGCTTACACAATATGCCCAATTTAAAAATAATAATCCAGTATGTAATGATTGTGATAAATGGAGTGGTTTACTTATACAGAGCGATAAACAAACACAAACATGGTAAAGTTAATAAAAAATTGTATTTGGGATTTTTGGGGGAAGATGGTGAAATCGTTAAGTTGAATAATTAATCACAAAAAAAATGATATTTTATTGTTTAATATACCGTACTTTATGGAAAACGATGTAAATGGTATCATGTTATAATGAGTAGATGCATAGTCCCCTAGAGAACGCATCAACCCTTCGGGGGCCCAATAGACGTAGCTAGTACTGTACATCATGGGGTCTTACACACCAGTTCATAATCGTATTGGTCATTTGTGTAAGGGAGATCGCGGTTCCATGTTCCTGTGGAGCGCAGAAAACGATCTATCAGGAAGTGGAGCGGAAGAGGAGGGCTTATCCTCTTCTGCTCCGTCATCCGTGTCTGAGCGATCACGTGATCGCCAGTGCCGGCGGCCGCTGCAGCACTCGAAGGCTTAATGCCCCGCTCATGGTGGCGGCGTGAGCACGTGCCACCGCAGCGATGTGTGCACTAGGCTGCAGGAGATTGGGGAGGCGATGCGTCACGGACGCGTCACGGAGCTGGTTCGCCCTCATTGGCTGGACCAGCTCACGTGACGCTGACGCCACACGACTGCAGGATGAAAGACAAATTGACTTCTCTGGCCAAAATGTAGCAGCGTCGACGCGCCACAGCGCCGCGGGCACTTTCGGAACTGCAATAGGAAATCAGGTACGAGTCCTGAAAGTGCGCGCACAGCAACGCCCCCAACATGAGTGCGGCCTAGGTTGTTCATCCTTAATGGTCTTGCACTTACCAATTGGCAGAACTTTTAGCAAATGAAGTTTCACGGCCACAAAGGGGGTGATTTATCAAAGTCTCTCGGCAGCCCAACTGCTGCTGTACCTGGGTCACCGACGCTGCCCCCAATTTATATTTAAAAAATCCTATTGGGTTCTATGAGAACATGTTTCCTTAAAACAAATCTGGTGCCAATTTTTGGATCCAGTTTTTCAGCTGGAAGACCTCGATCCATAACCCTTGGAAGTTTGTTTTTCAAACATCACATTTTTCCACGATTCGCAGACCGTCGTTGTAATTGAAGTCATTGAAAGCAGGGAATGTAGAGAAAAGACATCTTAGCAATTACATAATTGGCGTTGAGCATAAGATATGCATAATTATATTATATTAAAGGGGAAGGTCATTTAATATTGCAAATGTTAAGCAGATCTACTTCGGTTTTCTTTTAATTACATTTACAAATGCTTAATTTACCGTGCCAGACATATGTCATCATTTTGACATTACTTATCTAATAAAACTTCATTCTGGATTTACTCTATTCTGATCTATTACTTGGCCAATATGGCAATTTACATATATTGTAAATCAATTTTTTTTAATATTGAACAAAGATTGTACATGTCTCTGTAATAAGATGTGTCTGATCAATTAGTATTGTGTATTCTGCATTAGAAAGGGAGAGGGAGGACAACAACACTATATATAACAACAGTATATGTAAGACAGACTATATGAACACTGTACCTATATTTTTATTCATCAATGTTAGTGTGTGCAGATATATATATAGTCAACGGCACTCCAAAATTAGAAAAATATAAAGATGCATTTATTGAACACATCATAAGATACACACAATAGAATCTGTGCAACGTTTCGAGACAAAAGCCAGTATATATATATATATATATATATATATATATATATATACTGTACTGTAGTGCCGACGATTATTCTAAAACAAACCTGGGGAATCACCAAAAAACCCCAGGTACATGCTGCAACATTTCACACATTTCTGTACACAGACTAATGGCCCATCGGATTAACAGCGGGGGTCCCTGGCAGTCCCATTCAAACTGAATGGGACTGCCAGGGACCCCTGCTGTGTTAATCCGATGGGCCATTAGCCTCTGCAGAAATGTCACTGAAATGTACCCAGCATGTACCTGGCAAGTTTTAGAATACTCGTTGGCTCGTGTGTGTGTGTGTGTGTGTATATATATATATATATATATATATATATATATATATATATTATATATATATTATATATTTATTATATATATATTATATATTTATTATATATATATTATATATTTATTATATATATATATATTTATTATATATATATATATTTATTATATATATATATATTTATTATATATATATCTTGACAAGTACCGGTAATTCAGCTTTTTTTTTTGCATTTGTGAAAGTTAATTATTGACCGATTTATGGGTTTAATTATATTACCACAAACACTAATCAATTAAGGCTTAATTGGAGACAAAGTCAAAATCAATGGGAAGAACAATTATAAATGTAGCCTTTGCTTGGCACGTCTGTGGCTCCTGCATAAATACACCTAAATACTGTAGTGTGCGTGTGGTGGCCTGAAAAAGATGCCAAAGTCGGCGCGTAAGGTTAAAGAAAAGTTTGCCACTCCATTTTCTGCCTCGGGCATTGAAAAAGCTTGTTAATCCAATTTCTTATGTTGGTTAGTCAGAGAGGTTTATGATACAGATACAGAATTTGATACCTCCCAATATATATATATATATATATATATATATATATATATACACATACATACAGTAAGCATGATAAGACTCTTCCGATTGACACTCCCATACATATCAAGCTGACACATACTGGGCTTATTAGAAATAAGTTCCTTGGTAGGGGGGTTTAGATGCATTAAGCTCAGTTAAGCCAACCTAACTTCACGACACATTAATACTAACGTTGCATCCGCAAAGTACAATAACGTAACGTGAAGCCACGTTGTCCTCCGTACACGGCATAGCGTTAACCAGAACAGACGTTAACGATAATGACAAGCAGAAGAGGCATTATAATATTATATCCCATTCACTAAATTCGTTAGATTACCGCAGGGACTTTACGTTATGTTGTCTGGAGAGGGTTAAAGCCACAGTTAGGCATGCTGGCATTTAAATATTATACTTTATTTCCCTTATCTCTCCACTTCAGCAAAAGCACTTCGATTGTAGGCTCTCTGGAGCAGGGATTTGCATTCCTATTGTCTAATCTTATTTGTTGCCCTTGTGGTACTATAATTCCCTGTACGGTACCGTCTCTCTTGTAAAGCGCCAAGTACAGCTGTGGGCGCTATATAAATAAAGATATACATACATGCAAAAGCCCTATTTTTGGGTCTGGAGAGGAGTAACGCTAAAGCTGGGATAACGTTGCGTTATTGGAAGATAACGCATCGTTATGCTACAATAGCTTGACCTAAAGCTTATGCAAGCAAGATATAGTATATAGTGCTTTTTTCTGCGAAAAGGGTAGGGATACTGTTGTTCTCCTACAAGCCTTTTGTGAGAAGCTATGAACATGCGCAGATGGCTACTGTGTTAATATCTTACACAGTAGCCGTATGAAAATATATAAAAACTACATAGCCGACTATAAAGAGAAGTTTTGTTGCTTGGTAAGAAACCTGGCTGATTCTGTGCACCACGGAGAGATTTGAAAATCAAAAGCTATACGTGTAAATCACACACGAGAAGAACTCCCAAAGTGCAAATGTTCGTTTAAACAGTTATTGTCAGCACCGTCCATACAGTACCAGTGTTGCACTTTAGCTGTGGCACGACAGCAGAACTTCACGTTAGATTTGTACTGACCTGGACTCAGCCACCAAGAATGTCCCCTTCTCCGTGCAGGACAGCTGTGCGAAATAAACACTATTGATAATGCATCAGTAACACTGTATCTTCCAAAGTGCTGCTTGGGAAAGGGAATTGGCCATGCAGTGCATTTTTGGAAAACAAATTTTAAAAAAAACAGCACTTCTCCCACATTGGCTTGCAATTACAGTATTTAGTCAAAATGTTACGTTTTGACCCAAGGTCTCTATAACAAAGGGGTAATTTAATTGGATCTTATTATCAGAAAATTATTTAGTCCTTCTAACCCCATCCTCCATTTAAGCAGGTACCTACACTAAACACATACAGTAGGATTAGATCCACAAAGGGGTGCTAAGCTTTAGAACGTCTGTGCTCCCATCTATATGAATGGGAGTAACGGTGTGCTAAAACCTTTTGTGGATCTGGAGCATACTATTTCTTATTGTCTTGTGGATCTTTACTATTACAAGAGAAGGAAGCAGACTGGGACTGAACAACAAGGGGACATGTTAAAGTGCCTGAAGAGTTAAATGAATGCAGCATTTGTGCTATAGCTACGATTCAGTGCAATTAAAACGGGCACAAACAAAATAAAAAACAGAAATTAAACTCCCTGAACATTATGAAGGAAAAATTGTGAGTGCACAAGTTGCTTAGTGAAAAGTAATACTATGTATACACACTTCTCTTGTTTGTGTTCTTAAAAAGCATCATTTGTCAAGAAAACGAAAGACAAAGGGGAACAATGACAAAATACCATCACAGTCATAGATGAGAGTATTTGTCATGCAGATGAGTTCAGATCCCTTATGATTTGGGCACAGTTCTCATACCATTCATTTGATGAGTGTCACATCGCTTGTCGATGGCAGTATGGTATGGGAAGATCTATAGGCACAGGGGATAAGTGAAAAAGCCTGTTATATCCTCAGACAACGATAATACCAGACAAACCTGACGATATAATGACCTAAGGAGCAAAGTGAGGATACGGTGCACAGTTTGTAGATGAGAGATTATTCTCTATGGCATTGTGGAACCAAATTGATTTTTTTTTTGTTTCACATTTTTTTATTAAGTTTTCAGAACAGAATATCACATAATCCAAAAATAATCAGGAAACAAAATACAGTACCATACTAACCAGAAGGGAGGATAACAGAATGACGTAAATAAATAACATGGCAAGAATATAGAATACATAGAAAAGCAAACGTTGGTTAGGGTATACCCCTGTATGTGGACCTGAGCAGGCTAGGGGGACACTAGGTTTCACCCAACCTACTTCTGACAGTAGTAAATATTAGTGGAATCATACTTTGTACGGCTACGCTTATAGTGCCGGCGACGGTCGATGGAAAAATCTAATTTAGATGACTTCCAGCGATCGCGACCAAGCCTTTGCTCCGTCGCGTCGCGCTAACTATATGCGCATGTGACGGCTGCAATGCATGTGTTTTGATGCACTGTCGCCGGCGCTAAAAGCGCAGCCTAAGAAACAACAACTAACAAAGAAAAGGAAAAGAAAATGAAGAGAGATAAGGGAAGAGGTGGAGAGGGGGGTGGGGGAGAGGAGGAGGAGGAGGGAAGGGGGGGTCCACTGTCTTCCCCATCCACCGATAGCCAGTAAAAAATATTACACAATAATCCGAAAGCCAACTCCTAATCAGAGTTACCTTAAAATATTTATTGATTTTTAGTATCCTCCCTTGAATTGAAAACCTATCGACAAATTTGTGGGTAAAAATAGGAATCCTCGATTCCAGCTGTCCTTTAATTTTCTTAACTCTGAAGCCATGAGTCCCAAGTTCTAAAAAAACTCACCAGTGGTCTGTTTCAGATGGGCCGTCAACTTCTCCATAAAGATTACTTCATTTACCCTTCTTTCTACTGTCTGTCTGTCTGGTGGGGGGCGGGGGGGGAGATTTTCTTCCATGCTGCAGCTATCGAACATCTGGTCGCAGTTAGTATAAAAGAAATTAGTCTCAAGGGGGTGAGATATCTTCTACTGGCTTGGCCAGAAGAAAGACCAGCGGGTCGACGGGGATTTTTAACTCGGTAATATTAAAGTTGGTATTTTGGATCATAGACCAAAACTTTTGTATACAGTAGCTGGACATGTCCACCAGATATCTCCCTTTTCTCCACAACCCCTCCAACACAAATCAGAGGCTACTGGGTAAATCTGGCTCAATCTGCCTGGGGTTAGGTACCATTGAAATATAATGTTGTAAATATTTTCTTTGGTTCAAATTGATTTTTTTTTTTTAAAGAATATTTTAATGTAGCTCTCTTTATATCACACTGGAATCAGGTAATTTAGCAGGTTAAGAAATCTCTTATGAAGCAGAATGGTTATATATTTAATATTTTGTAATGCTCTCTATAACCCTCTGATGCAAATTTATAGTGCAAATAACACCTATACAGACACATACTGCCCTATTTCCAGCTTTCCTTGCATGTGTTTCTCTCCACTCAAGGTTCTTCTTTATACAATATAATTATAGTTGTTTCCTGTGTATAACGCGCAGAACCACAGTACATCACAAACCGCTCTTACAGTATTTTAACTCGGCTTCTTTTCCTACGTATTTCTTTATACAATTTGGTTTATTCAAAACGGAAAGTTGGAAGGTAAAGAAAGATTTGATTAGAAAAGTTAAATTCACTTTCCAGAGAATTGCTTGTAAAAAAAAAAAAATTAATAGCAGCAAAAAGGCACAAAAGCCCTCTGAATATACACAGATGTGCAGCATTATCTAGCAACAAAAATACATTGCCGTATGTCGTTTTTCCTTTCTTTTTAAAGGAACCATCAATCATAATATTACATCTACTCCCATTAATGGCTTGCATTTATATTGTGCCTCTTAGTTCCATCAGCTTTTTAAATTACCTTAATACAGGGGGGCGCAAACTTTTTTCCCTGCGCCCCCCTGCCGGCTGTCCCCTCACTCCCGTGCCCCCCCCAACCCCAACTTACCCGCGCTCCGGCGTAATGACGTCACGTTGCCATAGCAACGTGACGTCACACGACCTCGCAGCGTCATTTTGACGCCGCGTTGCCATGGCGACGCAGGGAGGAAGCCGCCGGAGCCACGGTAAGTTAGGTTTACAGAGGCCCTGCAGCTCCCCCGGCACTTAATTTAAGTGCCGTCGGGAAACGCGCGGGGCCTCTGTAAACCCCGCGCCCCCCGTCGGCAGTCTCGCGCCCCCCAGTTTGCGCACCGCTGCCTTAATATATAGTGTGTGTTTGTGTGTCTCTGTGTGTGTGTGTGTGTGTGTATGTGTGTGTGTGTCATTTTCCAATTAGACTTTACATGTAGATTCAACAAAAACGACTCCAACGTGATAATGTTCGAAAATGCGCGTGTAGCATATAAAGAAGTAACATATACAGAGATAAAACAAGTTCATCTAAGTTGAATAAGTATTCAACCCCATTTGCTACTACAGCCATGAATCAGCTCAGGTACAAATGAATTGTTTGAAAGGTTACAACATGAGTAAAATGGTTTCAGCCGCTGTGTAATTAAAGTGTTTTAACTTGTAGATAATTTCATATATAAAGAATTTCCAGTTGTAACTCACATAGTGACCCAACAAAACAGCCATGAAGACCATGGAGCTTTCGAAACAAGTCGGGGATAAAGTGGTAGAGAGGCATAGAGTAGGAGAAGGGTACAAGAAAATGCCCAATGCACGGATTATCCCTCTCAGCACAGTGGCGTCCATCACTAAGGAGTGGAAGATACAGCATACCACCCCGATCAGGTCGCCCTCCCAAACTGAGCAGCCGGGCAAGCAGGAAACTGGTTCGGGAGGTCATTTTTGAAGGCAACAATGACCTTGAGAGATCTGCAAGGTTAGGTCTGAGCTGGGAGTCAGTGTTCACACATCAACAATAAGCCGGTCCCTACACTAAGCTGGCCTGTATGAACGGGTGGCAAGAAAGAAGTCATTACTCAAAAAGATTCATCTTCAATCATGTACAGTATGGAGTTTGCAAAAAAAGCATAAAGATGATACTGCAGACAGGTGGAATAAGGTTGTGTGGTCAGACGAGATTCCAAAGTATGTCTCGCGCAAGCCCAACACTGCACATCACCCAGTCAACACCATCCATATTTTTGCACATTATTAGCATTGTCGATACGCAGAAGCCTCAGGGAACATAATGTATGTTCCCTTTTTTAGATAATGTGATGTTATCAGCTCTCATTGAATGGAGATTTGTGGATGAAGCGAAAACATTTTTACATGTAGAATGCATTACGTGAGAGAAACACTCCTCACCCAGCTAGGTAGTAGTAGCAAGAGTAGTGCATGTGTAACAGTTACCTAGTCTAGCTGTACAGCTTGTGACACTATACAGCTAGAACAGGTATTTTGGTATTCTTGTACCCTTCTCTAATACCTAGCCCAGTTATTTAAGGGCAGGTGTACATCATTCTTTATACAGTATAGCTAGCTGAACCTTGACAGTAAAGCAGGACTTTATCCTCTGTTCCTGGGTATTGTCACACTTTTACCCCTGTATATATTTTTGGATCTATTGTATATATTATATCTTGTATCTATTCGACTTTGGCATTTATTTTATACTTTATCAATTAAAAGTTCATTTTTATCCCACTTCCACTACACTACAAGTTCACTGAGTGCAGCATACAGAGTACTTTCTTCTTCGGTTGCCTTTTACATATAGAAGAATAATCTCTATAACCGTAATTACAGCTGTTGGCTACCACCTTCCATCCTAATGCCACAAGCCCCGACTAAATACCAGTAGATGAATGGCTGCCTGCCGGGAGGAAGACGCCCGTTGCTAATTGTTACTTTGTACTGTATTAGAATGCACCAGGCAGAACAAACACATAACAGAGCAAGGACGTATGTGTAATGTATATATTATCTAAGGAGAAAGACTTCTGGAGGCTAACATTGTGTATATCATACTTATATTCAGCACCCATAAGGAATCTCCCCGAGGACATGAAATACAGCTCTAACCTTCAAAGTTTCTCTTACATTTCTGGAGTTACGAAACAGAAGGGAATTAGCATTTGCTCAAACTGCCCATCTGTTCATAGCAATAATTCATGCAGCATGTGAGCGTGTATAAAATGAAGGGTTGTTTCTTCGTTTGCTTCCACCCTGTGTGCCACGCATAAATGATCCTGGCACCTACAAGACTAGCTGCTGCTGGACACAGAGATTCCCGTAGCACGATGACTGGCGTCTCACCCTTCCAGCCATTTGCCATTTCATTGTTGGAGAGACATGCGACGATTTGCATTTTGGATATAGTTACCAATCTGCTTTTCACTGAACCAGCAATGAAATGTTTTAGTGGGGAAAATGGTAATAATAAAAATAATAAACACATCAGCTGATTTTTGGACATTTGCCTGTTTGGGGCCCTAGAGGTTTAGGGTCCTATGCTATATACAGTGAAACTAACAATCAGGCATTTTTTGGGGCAGAAAACCCTTTTGGAAATCTGTAGGGATTTGTGGCTGAATACAGCCCAAATGGGGACTGCGGAGTATACAGAATTAGTCTTACAGTCCCACATAGTGCCTTCTCCAATGTTTTTTAAGAAGTGTAACTTATCATTGAAAAATGCTATCACCCTGAATGAAAAACATTGCACTCATTTGCTTCCTCGGTAAGCATAAATACATTTCTATTTTCTTTCGGTCAATGTAATTCTAATATTTTCTGGCAGTTGTTGTTCTTCCAAATGTATCTCTTGGGCTGATGTAAGCAACATAATTACTTTAAGCAAAAGCGCAGAATTAAAAACATCTGGATGGACAATTTACCCGTATATGACACAGCTTACAAATAGTCCTATCACAAAAGATTGCAGGTATAGATAGTGAAAAAGACTGGGGGAAAAAAACACATTTTTTTAAATACTTATACTTAACGGATTTCTTTTTTTTAATTGTGGCAATCACCTGTGTTTGATCCACGGAAAATGCCACAGCCATCACATCACTTTGATCCTAGCCCTTAAACAGTTGATGATGCATTGAAACTCCATTTTTCTCTAACTTCACATTATCTTTTAACATTACAGCATAAATAAAAACAGAGCATCAGCAACACAAATGGTGAATGGTCTAATAAGGAAAGATGTATTTGTCATAAATAAGTGGCATCACCAATCAAAAAGGACTACCCCGTTACTCCAGAGCAGGGGTGGGAAACTCCAGTCCTCCAGAACCCCAACAGGTCAGGTTTTAAGGCTATCTTTGCTTCAGGTTTGAGTCAGGAATAGCCTTAAAACCTGGCCTGTTAGTGAGTCTTGACGACTGGAGTTGCCCACCCCGGCTCCTTAGTATAATATATCTTTTTATTATATATATATATTTCATTCTATAATGCAGGGATGGCTAACTCCAGTTCTCAAGAGCCAGGTTTTAAGGATATCCCGACTTCAGCACAGGTGGCTCAGTCGTTTTGATTAGGCCACCTGTCCTGAAGAAGGGATATCCTTAAAACCTGACCTGTTGATGGCTGTTGAGGATTGAGTTTGTACAGCCCTGGGTGTAGGTGTACATTTGATAACCTTTCCATAGACTGCCTTTGACGCGTTGCAGGCCCTTTTGGCAGTGAAAGGGTTACATAGAAATATGGACTTTAATGACAGATAAGAACCGCTTGGCCCATTTCCTTATCGGCTGTAAAACCTCAGACCCTCTTTGATCCTTGGATGCTTTTATATTTCGCGATAGCTGTCGGTCTAGCCCAAGCATTTGTATTTTAATTCTGTCATTCTAATAGCCCCTTCCCACCTCGGGAGGCTGTTCCATGTATCCACCACCCTTTCTGTGAAGTAGTACTTCATCACATCTCCCCTTTTAGATTCTGTGCTAAAGTTGCCTTTTGATTACTGGTCAGAGGACGAACTGGGTATTTTTGTACCCAGGGTAAGTTCCACCAGCTGTGCCCCACCTCCATTCTCTCTCTCACTCCCCTCCCCCGTTCTCTCTCACTCCCCCCCCCATTCTCACTACCCCCCCCATTCTCACTCCCCTCTTCTCCTTCATTCTCTCTCCCACTCTTCACTACTCCCGCATTTTCTCTCACTCCCCCTTCTCTCTCACTCACCCTTCTCTCTCACTCACCCTTCTCTCTCACTCCCCCTTCTCTCTCACTCCCCCATTCTCTCTCACTCCCAACTTCTCCCCATTCTCTCTCACTCCTCCCCCAATCTCTCTCCCTCCTCCCTCCTCTCCCAATCTCTCTCACTCCTCCCCCATTCTCCCTCCTCCCCCCATTCTCTCTCACTCCCCCCTCCTCCCCCCATTCTCGCTCTCACTCCCCCACTATCAATTACAAGTCCCTACCTGGAGCAGGGAAGGGGGGGGGGAGAGACTCCATCCTGGCGGTAGACCCCGAAAGTTGTGACTGACTTCTGGGTCAGACCGCTCTACTGAGCCGCCATCCTGCTCTCTCCTCTGCTCAACCTACGCCCCCTAAACTGCTGCATCCCGAACATCTGACTCGCTCAACCCTTCTTCCCCCGCCCCCTAGTTAAGCCTCTGCTGGTCAGAAATGCAATGTTCTACAGGTCTTCTCACCAGAGGTGAACACAGAACAAGCATTGTAACTCGTAGCTGTGGGAACAGCTTGAAAAGCTTTGCATTGAGCATTTAACTCAATGAGCTTCCCTGCTATATTAGGAGCTGTTTACCAAGTGGACCCCTATGGACTTTTTTAACAACGCAATTTACGCTATTTACACTTACTGAAGAACTACAGTACTGCAGTTTGATACACCATCAATTTTGTATCATTTGACCCCTTTTACTACCACAATTATATGTACAGTATGCTCGTGACCACACCACATGATACATGGTGTCGGTTCTGGTGTAACTGTGTATCCGTTACCCTTACTACTGCCTCACCAGGTTTTTTGGATACGTTGCTTTGAGGGCCCATATACCCTTTGTCTACCAGCCATACCACCTTCTGGCAGCTTTAAGGGGTCGCCCACGCGATTTGGTGGCAGCCCTCTTGCACTATTCCATAAAGTTAAACAGACCCCAGTCTTTGCAGTACCCTTATTTGAGTGAAATACATTTGGGTAGCATACTTGTATACATATTTATTCATAAGAAAAGGAGGGTACCCAATTCTCTCCTAATCCTAACAGGAACTATTGTGGTAAATAGGTGCACAAGGGATAACGAAATGTATACGAAAATAGGTTGAAGAAAACAACCCAAAAGACACCTGATTGCACTCAGTATAAACCATATATTTGACCAGAGTCAAATATATGGCTTATACTGAGTGCAATCAGGTGTCTTTTGGGTTGTTTTCTTCAATCTATTTTCGTATACATATTTATTCACCCAGTGTAGTACCTCTCTAGCTTTTAAAATGTATTTGCGTGTTTGTCAGTGTCCATGGCCGGTTGCTAAGCCATTTTTGTTCCTACCAATCATTATTTTTTTTTTCCTTGAATGAAATTAAATTATTTTATACTAATGCTAATACCAACATCTCAGTACAGCATGCATATCTATAGGGATTCTGGCCTTCTTTGTAACTGAAGATTCAACATTGGCAGATGAATGATGGCAGTATTATACACCGACACCAACGTTTTGCTTTGGAGAAAGCTGTTTGACTTTCTAACTTGTTGGTTTCCAACTTTCAGCTTGAAGAGAGTGAGGCCAGGTGGTCAGAAGGCCAGAAGTCTCAGAAGTCTCTGAGCATGGAGATGGAGAGCCTTCACATGGAGCTCGAGAACATTTCTAGAAATAAGAACATGGTAACTGACACTTGACCTACTGTACATGTTACTCATTTCATCTGTGTAGAGTTGCTATTCCCCACAAACAATTGCTACAGATCATGTGATGCACTTTAAAGCAGATTATCAACCTTCTTTCTATTTATTTTTTATCCGAGCTGTTTTCGATGGAATTTAACATTGTATTTGAAAAGGCCCAAAAGCCTGCAGTAGAGTGTTCACATGGCAACTTGTGTTGCATAGTGTAACTTGTTCCAGTGCGTTGCTGGCCACTTTGGCAACAAAGAAAGTGAAGGATTGAAACAAGCCAATCTTTTCATATCTGATACAAACCCGCTACACTGCTTTAAACAAAACCCAGCAACACGTTGTTTAGTACGTTAGACTCTTCAGGGTTTGAACATCTGAAGGCAAATGAATTACACGCCCAGCTTCTTTACTGCTGGCAGGCAATTGCTTGTCTTGCATTATTGACTGCAGTAATTCTGGTATACAGTGTACTGAAATAAACATTACGCTATTTGTTTTGAGGCTGTTTGAAAGATAACTGGCCTATCAAGTGAACTGCCTCTTTAGAAGACCAGCAGTCTCGGAGACCTCAGACACGCTTGGCACTCAATCATTTTGCTCAATTCGAAGTTGAAACAATCTTTACAGCATGTTCTGTCCAATAAATACTTGGATTGCAATGCTCTAATTTTTATGTGGGCTTCCAAAATTGAAGGGTCTCACTGTTGCTGAATTATAAGGGGTCTATGTATAATGTAGAGGTAAGTGTGATTACTGCTCCCCCAACTCCTCCTGACTCTCCCCAAGGTGCAAACTGGGGCAGAGATGCAGAATGAGATACATCTCATTATTATCTGTGCACCATGTAACGTCTCCCCAACTCCTCCTACTGGCTCTCCCCAAGGTGCAAATTGGGACAGAGACACAGAATGTGATACATCTCATTATAATCTGTGCACCATGTAACTCCTCCCCCAACTCCTCCTACTGACTCTCCCCAAAGTGCAAGTGGGAGCAGAGACGCAGAATGTGATACATCTCATTATAATCTGTGCACTGTGTAACTCCTCCCAAATCACAAGATGGGGCAACATTAGAGCAAAATTCTTTGATATACAAAGGTGCATGGGGACAAATGCCCTGTTTTTCTGTAAAATGTTCTTTATACATAGACCCTTAAAGCTGCTGATATTCAGCAATCGGGTTGATGACAGTTTGTGCCAGAGAGAGAAAGAGTTAAACCAAACAAAATCTTATGCCTACAAAGTAAAGAAGGGCAGAAGTAGATTGAGATTAAAGATACTTAATCCGATACAAAGTAACGGCCAAGAAGTAAAGTAACAGAAGAAACGACTGAAAGGAAACAGCAGTCTATGGGAAAGAGAGAAGACTTCACATTTATTACAGCCTGGGCTGTATGTGAGAAAAAGACCACGAGACATATGCTACAATAAAGTGAGGTTAAGACCATGCTAGTGAGATGGAGAATAGACGTTGTCTTTGCAAATAGTAAACTTTGATGCAACGCATGAATCCATCTTGTTTTAAGTAATGTGTCCCGACTTAACAGAGCTTTGTGAATCTGGACTTTTTTTGCTGCCGGAAGGTGTCTTGCACCCATTTAGGAGAACGGGATGTGCTTGGTCTTCCAGTGTCGAAAGGTGTCTTATGGAGTAGCACTGTTTAGCAAATATGGGCCCTAATCTTTATAGTGCCACTGAGTATAGATCCTTCTCTACATGTCCCCTGCCCTTCTCATCCCCTTCATCTTCACATCCATTAGAACAGTGGTGCTCAAAACCCCCCCAACAGGTCAGATTATCAGGATATCCCTGCTTCAGCACAGGTGGCTCAATCAAGGACTGAGTCACTGATTGAGCCCCCTGTGCTGAAGCTGGGATATCCGGAAAACCTGACCTGTTGGCAAGTCTTGAGGACTGGAGTTAAGCACCAGTGCATTATATAATGAAGGCTGCAGGAAGATTGTGGGCCGCCGTTTTGACCGCGCGTGCAGTGTTAGGGAGTTATGTGCAGTACTTGAAGGGGGTTACTGGTTAGCAGCAATGAGACCACAGGCAGACTATATACATGGCACACTGTATAACCCCTTAAATATTTATGTTTTTGACCTCCATTGATTGCATCAAATGCACCATTGTTTTCTCACGTCTTCCATTACATGTTTAGGTTAATACACTCACTTGCTCGTTTAATGAATGTATAAAGGTGGAGGTTAAATGAGTGTTAAAATATGCTACAATATATTTGTACGATGATGATTATAACATACTGTACTGCACAACAGGTAACGCCTCACCTAAACATTTCCTAATATACTAGCATCCATAGTGTTACATTATAGCTGAGAGGCGTGTATCAATATGACTCTTGTTAAACCAGTTTGGGTCAAATTGGTCAGAAAGTTTAACCCTCCATTGCGATTCATTGCACAGCAGTGAGAGGGTTAAACCCCAGTAATTGTGATGACCGTGCAAACTCCTGGTTTCCAGTGATGTCTTTGTACATGGGGGTGAAAGCCTGTGGAAGGTATTGTGCAGCTTGTACTGTTCCTGCTCTGGAAGCTGGATGTGGCACTGCAGGAAAGCACTGTTATCATCACCTTATATATTTGTTCTTTGTCAGGTTGATGAGCAATTGTTCCAACTGCAGCACGAGAGAGCCGATCTCCTGAAAAGGATCGACGAGGACCAGGAGGACCTCAACGAGCTGATGAAAAAGCACAAGGCTCTCATTGCCCAGGTGGGCAGACTGATCTGACAACAAAGAGTACTCACTGCAGCTCCTTGCCAATGCAGAAAAGACGTTATTCAGGCTTATGTTTAGGGTGGTTCATTAAAAGGAGCGTGTGTATCGGTCACAATTCTTTGACGATGAAGTTCTGAACGTTTCCTAACTTTGAAGTTTCTGCGCCTCATGTATTAAAGGAGCAATCCAAGCCATTTTTTATTTTCTTATTTTTTTTAAAAATAGGGTTGAGGCAGGAGATGAACCCCATTAATCTCAGTTCCGGGGTGCCCCTGCTTCCCGAGATGCATAAATCCGAATGGGGGTGCTGGTATCTCCTGCAAATTTAAAGCTCCCTCATCAAGAGGACCAATAGGAAGCTGCGCCGGATGATGTCACAGCTTCTTATTGGCCCGCAGGGTGCGGGAGCTTTGAAAAGCGGCCATTATGTGAACCCTGGTAGCCGAGTGGCGTGGCTACCAGCACCCCCTATGGAGGTAAGTATCTCTGGAAGCAGAGGGTCCACAGAAATGAATAGGTTTCAACTTCAGAAACCCCCGTTCTTCAATCCTACGTTTAAATAATTTTTAAAAGAATGAAAAAGAAACGGCCAGGTTGGATTGCCTCTTTAAGGAAAGCAAAGGGACATTCTGACATTAGTTTCGCACCAAGAGCCAATTAAATGCTGTGCCCCTTTGTGCCAATCTCAAGGCTTGTAATGTCATCTTATTTTCAAATTGGGTCAGTGATTTGGGAAATGTCTATATGTTTATCTTTACCATTGGATGCGTTGGCCTTTGTTTCCAGTATACTGCTGAAGCAGGTCTTTACAAACAGTAACAGCAGCACTTAGGGTGAAGCAGCCTGCTCTGTAATATGTGGGGAAATAACATTACGATCTTGATAGAATTATAATCCTCAGGACTATCCAAGAGAAGCGTAGAATGATTTGCCTTGGGTTATATTAAGAATATTATCATTCTGGTGTATTGAAAATTGCTAGTGCCAAAAATGCCATCATTTCTTTAGCACTCGGGTACAAAAACCCTGAACGGGTTATTGAACTCTCTTCGAATGAGTTGCACCGAGGGGTCCCAGATTTGGGGCTCATGCCTTAAATTCTGCAAGTCATTTGCATAAAGATGTTTATTAGAGATTCTAACTGAGCCACTGATTGAGCAACCTGTGCTGAAGCAGGGATATCCCTAATACCTGACCTGCTGGTGGACCTCGAGGACTGGAGTTCCGCTCCCCCACCCCCCCGACAGAGCCTTGGGTGACATTATAATACTAGCTCTATTTCTTTTTCCTCATTAATCAGTCTGCAACTGATATCGCTCACATTCGGGAGCTGCAGACAAAGCTGGAAGATACCCAGAAAGAAAAACAGAGTCTTCATGAGAAGGTGAGACCATATGTTGTATCTGTTCTAATTAGCCTCACCCACGCAGGAAAGCGATTGGCAGTAACAGTAACGGGACAGCAATGAACTCTGGTGATTTTATAAAGATATGTATTCCTCTGAAAAGACTGAAGCACCTGAAAACGGGAATTAAATGGTACTAAAAAAAGTCATTTTTCAATATCTGTAAAATTGCTGTGTTTTCTATCCAGTCTATCTTCTTGCGAAGAAAAAATAGGACAAGGTTCTTGACCAGTGCTTCCCAGTAATTGGGCAAAAACAGCATATAGATAAAGATTAGGAGAGACCCATAAGTGTGAGAGTACTGATGAACTAAAGGTAAGTCATTAAATGTTCACAGCTCCTGTAGTATGTTGGGGTATATGTATATCTGTTGCAGGGGATAATGCAGCCAGTGACAGCCTGAATGGCAGACAGTGGCTGGTTCTCCTCCTGTGTCCTGGAAGAAACTGCCTCTAGAGCTCAGCGAAGTATCTTCTTCATTCAATTATAAACAAAAGACCAGAAGAATAATCCTTAAGTAGTAACAAACTTTCTAAGACAATGATGCGTAATTTTCAAGGCTCACGCCCATTAGGCCTGGGACATAGTCCCACAGACCCCACTGAGCCGCGCTGAGCAGATGAACCTACCCCCTTCATCTGTGATCAGCGCGGCTTTAGCAGCTGCTTCCGCATGCGTGCGGAGGCTGAGAAATTCTGAGGAGACGGGCAAGTTTAAAATTTGCTGCTCAGGGGAGCGGAGGAGCGGTCACGTGACCGCTCACATCCAATGGGAGCAAGGGACTAGCCCTGCCTCCCACCACGCCTCCATTCCGCCTCCGCCCCGCCCCCAAAGCGCGCTCACTGCCTCGCCTGCCAGGACACAAAAAAAGCTCCAGTTTGAGCAGGCGAGGCAGAGCAGGAGCATGGCTCAGCGCGGCCCGAGGCACCATGCCTGAGGCCTTAGACGATTCGGCCGGAGCAGCTACCGCCACCCCCTATGCAAGTAAGTATTTCCGGAAGCATGGGGTCCCCGGAGCTGAAATCAATGGGGTTCAGTTCCGAAGACCCCCTGCTTCAAACCTACTAAAAAATATAAAATAAAGGTTAAAAAAGGGACTTGGATTACTGCTTTAAACACCTCTCTGGTATCGAACGCCAGTACCGAGTATTAATTAAAGACCAAAACGGTGTATTGAGGACTATGAACTGTACGACTGTACATACTCTACTGGCAACCTGAAGCTTCTTCTCTGTATCGAATGGGACCTACAAGAAGTAGTCAGAGGCCTCTCATAAATGTAACTCCAGAAGGGCCAGTGAAGGGACTGATTGTGCCTCTGCCATTTTTATCTGCTGACCCCTAACACCCTATAATCCCACTTATACATTCACAAAAACTGTGATACACATAAAGCCATAGAGATGCACGCAGCGTACATACACACACATTAACACACTGATACACACACAGAGTTCTTAAAAATCTGTGATACCCATGCCTCACTACGCAGAATAGGAGTACCGGGACGTCTTCCGTGGGTTGCAACCGACTTTATTGCGCTGTACAATCTTAGGGATGCCTTGTGGGAAAATACAAAGTAACTGGAGCTACCAAGGATCTTAATAACTAGAGATGCCTGAGGAATACATGCACAAGGCATACACGACTAGCAAAAACCCAATATTACTCTCACAATCTTTATCAAAATACATCAAATCCATCAACACTATATTCCAGCCTTCTAGCCAACAACAACCATCTAATATCAAAAAGGATGATACCACTCTGACAAATCCCACTGACATTGCAAATGCATTCATTGAATACTTTGTGGGGTGTGCTACTTCCCTACTATGAAAGCGCCTCCCTAGCTACTGTGCAATCATGAAGCTCAACCTGTGAGAGCCCCTATATCTCCACCGCCTCCCAACAGTGCTTACAATTTTCAATTTGTCCCAGTATCTGAAGAGGAGATTACACAAGGGCTCCTGACATTAAAACAGAGGGGACGAGCGCATGAAGCCATCTAGCACTAAAATAAGCATTTGAGGGCTACGCTCAGCATGGTCAGGCAGTACATTCTCCCTTCTTCAATTGCAGCCGGGGGAAAAGAGCCACCTTGAACACGCTTACCTGCTGATGAAAGAAAGTCTGATTTGAAGACAAGTGACCTTCCCACTTACTGCCATTCACCTGATTGCTTGTACACTGTGGCGTTATTTTCTAGTAATCAGCGTAACATGCAATTTTAATCATTGGTCGCCAGAATAACCGGTTGAATGGCAAATGATTTCATTTGGTTCTTTCAAATCCTTCCTCTCTCACTCCGGTGCATTGTTCAGATGGAGAACAGAGAAAATGTGAATACTGCTGTTTTATGTCATTTTTGTTCACGCTAAGAAAACATGACTGGATAATTTAGCCCCCGAAACATAAAGATCAGGTTGAGATGTTTATGGGACTGTTGCAGTAAAGTTTGAGCATAAAAGTCAAAGCTTTTGCTTTATGTTTGGTCAATTAATATATTAGACACTATAAAAGTCATTTTTATTAGGCTACAGCCTATAATTGTTGAGGCTTCCCCTGCACTCGCTTTCCCAGTCTGCATTGCAGTTTTGAAAATGTCTCCCTCATTATCTAGATCCTACATTCGCAGTCACTGAAGTATGGCAGCACGCTCATCCTACTGCCTCGCCAATCTCCCAACGCGTTTCGCCCTATGAACGCACAGTACACCGTATGCAGCCCTACATAGAGAATAAATCTTTAAAGAGACCAACCCCTGCCCTGTCGTTATTGATGTATGAGGCACAGGTTAATAAAGACATTTGAACAAGTTGCAAGGAGACCATGCTTGGTTCAAAGTGGATTTATCTGTTTCAAAGACAGTGATGTTACCATTCAACTATGAGACATACATACTAAGTTGTGCTATTTCATCAGACACCATCCAGTTCTGGAAGATGCCTTACGGCCCATTGAAATGAAAGGATGTAAGGCATCCTCCAATACTGGAAGACGTTTCAAGGAATAGCAACGCTTCGTAAATATGAGTCTATATCTTCTTGATAGATACATACAAGTTGATGGCTCATTTACCCCCCCCCCCCGTCCACATTAAACCCTGCACTTGTTACATAATGTCAATTTTTACACTTAATATAGGTGACAATAAAATAACCTTGAGTTTGCTGGAAAATGTACTCCAAGAGCTTTAATCAAACTCTTGTCATCAACTGGAGAAATGTACCCACTGTCGTCAAGTGGAGCATTGCTCCAAAAACCGAGGCAAATTGTGTCCTCTTGACTGTGGGGTTTATTTATTAAAGTCTCTGTGCTGCAAAACTGATTTATTATGGAAAAACGTTCCCATTGAAATGAATGGAATTGTCTTGATTGCTAAATCTGGTGCAGTACTTTGGAACCTGCTTTGCACTTGCGTGACTTTGATAAATGACCTCTTGTAGGATCTATGTATCAAGGCAATTTTCATGTAAAACTGGGGCATTTTTATCCTGCTGCTATGTATCAAAGTATTTTTCTCCAATTTTGCCCCGTCTGCCCCAGTTTGCACCTTGGGGAGAGTCAGTACGAGGAGTTAGGAAGGAGTTACATGGGGAACAGATTATAATGAGATGTATCACCGTCTGCGTCTCTGCCCCAGCCTGCACCTTGAGGAGAGTCAGTAGGAGGAGTTGGGGGGAGTTACATGGCGCACAGATTATAATGAGATGTATCACATTCTGCGTCTCTGCCCCAGCTTGCACATTGGGGAGAGTCAGTAGGAGGAGTTGGGGAGGAGTTACAAGGTGCACAGATTATAATGAGATGTATCACATTCTGCGTCTCTGCCCCAGCTTGCACATTGGGGAGAGTCAGTAGGAGGAGTTGGGGAGGAGTTACAAGGTGCACAGATTATAATGAGATGTATCACATTCTGCGTCTCTGCCCCAGCATGCACCTTGGGGAGAGTCAGTAGGAAGAGTTAGGGAGGAGTTACATGGCACACAGATTATAATGAGATGTATCACATTCTGCGTCTCTGCGCCATTCTTTTCGCTTTTTATATTCCATCTTCCATATCCGAAGTGGTGAAACTCTTAACAGTTGGTATCAGATGTAAGAAACTGTTCTTGCATGTGCCGCAGCACTGATTATACAAACAGAGCAGTGTGTCTAAACACACTTTTCTCTACAAAGTATTACACATTCTGTGAAATTACATATAATACTTACATACATGCAAATGTACGCTTTTGCTCCATGGTGCATCTTCTAATGGGAAGTACATTATTACACTATTACATTTAGGGCTTTTATCTCTGATAACTATCTCCCATATTTTCCTCCTGATCTCCCCTTTGGGGTTTCAGACTCTCTTCATAAACCATTTTAAACCTCTTTGCTGGAAGGAGGTTAAACCATGTCATAGTTCATAAAGTTATACATTCTACTTATTATTTGTATTTATTATCACACGATTTCATCTCTTGTCCTGCCCTCAAAAAATACTTTAAGAAAAAAATATTGGATAAACAAAAATAATATGTATTCATTGAGCTCTTTGTGGTGCGTGTAACAAGGCAAAAGTGGTACAATTCTGGGGCAAAACGAATGTATTAAAGAAAAAAATCCCATCGAAACGAATAGGGATTTGTCTTTGATACCACTGGGGTTATTCTATCCCAAATTTTGCTTTTGCCTTGTTACAGATGTACAGTAGCCTAAGAGAATTCCCCTGGTTCTGGGAAAAGCCACTAGAACCCAACTGCGGCAAATTACCGGTGGCTTGTACCTTCTCCGGAGCCACTACATTTTGGGTCGGTGTTCCGTGTCTGGCTACATCTGTACTTAAACCCGAATGGGTTTAGTGGGTTCTCCAGCCTTTGTTCTATCATGTGACACTAGAAATATACTCAAAAAAGGAAAGAAAATGAAGCAGTTGGTAGGATTGACTTTGAGAAGCAATTTACCAAGGTTGTCTATACTCATTAACCGATTAATGTATTTCTTGGCTGAAATAGCTGCAGGTGGCTCACAGCCGCATTGACTATTTGGAACAGTCGATGGTGGAGCGCTCAATCGTGAGCCGGCAAGAGGCAGTGATTTCTGATTTGGAAAACAAGCTGGAGTTTCAGAGAGCTCAGATTAAGAGGTTTGAGGTAAGTGGAGCTTTTTGTGTTTTGAGACACACACGGACACACACTGCTTATACTGCACACACACACACACACACACACACACACACACACACACACACACACACACACACACACACACACACACACACACACACACACACACACACACACACACACACACACACACACAAAAATATTTTACCCAACAAACACACAAATATATATATATATTTGTAAAATACATGTTGTGTAATAGTATATATATATTATACACACAGTACAGTGAAATGAGTCCATATAAACAGGTGCTCACCACTGTGAAGATTGATTGTGGAGTGATCAACCTTTGCTGGCTTGCAGAGCAACATCTCTATCCATCAGCAGGTGTGCCCATCTAGACATGATTACATATATATTGGGACAGGATGACCAGTGATCAGTGAGAACACAGACAGTGTGCAGGAGGAGTGTGATTCACTGTGGTTTATTTTTGTCCACAGATTAGAGGAAATAACATTGTGGGAATTGTATCAAGACAAGTACCGTAACAAAATAAAACACACACCACTCAGGCTGCTGAGTAAAACATGTTTACTTTTCTAACCTCCCTGGCCAGGTTCCCAATCAAACAGTAGAATGTGTAGCAGAAGTTCATCAGGTCGACCTTTTACCCTCAAAGATATAGTAGTCCATCAAGTACACCCATTCTCCAAAAGCAGACTTCCAGTGTTTTAAGACTCCAGGTATACAACCTTCTCTCAGCCTCTGTGAGACACTGGTTGTATTCTCAGGGTGGCTTTTAATCCTTGCAGCTCAGGTTAATTGGTTACACGGGAAAGCTGCTGTCAGCAGACGTTAACCCCATCATGCTGGGAACCGAGCACTCCCTTATATGACTGTCACTATATATATATATATATGTACATGCATACAGACAGTGGAAAAGGGACGAAGAGAATTATTTAAAGAGACACAGAAGGAGCAGTGGTTATGGTAAGGGGGGTGGGGGGCGGGTGGACCTGATCATGGCCACAGATGCCAAGAGAATCAAGGATGATCAGAAGAGAGTACTCAAAGCAGCAGAGAACTTCAGCGAATACTGTCGTTTTATCATATGAAGATTGCAGGTTACCTTGATTAGTCCGTTTTCAGTGGAGCATGCGGGTTGAACGCCTGACTGCAGAGGGTCAATGAGAAAGTGAAACAGGACAATTATCTCAAAGTGTTGTGTGGTGAAGATCTAGTTGCCTGAGAATTATTTGAAGCCTGTAGAAGGAGCTAGAGGAGAAAGAGACATTAAGAAAATGAGTGAGAGTTGGGGTTAGAACAGGCGAGTAGGATTTGGTGAGAGGGTTCTAGATGGGGGGAGGAGATCAGAGGGGACAGTGGCAGATAAACGTTTCATAAAGCTCAAATTCGACAGTGGAAGATGCTAGAAAAAAGACGTAGTCTTAGTTGTAACGCTAAGGCTGCGGCCCCGCTGGCGCTGACCGTGCTCATGCTTGAGAGCGGTGATGTCACCAGCTCTCCAAGCATGAGCGCCGGGTGTCCTCGCTATTTCGGAAGCGCGCGGGGGGGGGGGATTGCGGGCAAATTGAGCGCGCTCGAAAGTTAAATTTTTTTGTTTACCAAAGCGCCAAGCGTGGGTGAACGTGTGTGCCCGCGCATGAGCGCGTGCGCACAGCGTGAGCGTGGATGTGACAATCCACATTGACTAATGTAAGCGCGCTCAGCGCCAGCGGGGACTCAGCCTAATGCAGTCAGGCTCTTGTAGACTCCTGGTTCAGGTTATGTCAACATGATTTCGTTCCATTAACATGATAAAAGGGACAGGGAATGATTGTAGTGTTAGCGATGTAAAACATAAAGCATGTCTATCATAAAGGTTCTGCAAAGCTGCTCTAAAATTATATTCTGGGTTTACTTCAATTCAAAGAAAACATAATTTTGGTGATTTAAACAAGTATGTATGTCTATTTTTATTTATATATACTGTAGCACCATCCATGCACATAGCATTTTACAGCAGTAACACACATGACATTCTGTATTAGGAATAAGCACTTTATACATAGACATTCGGAAAAGGAGTACCTGCCCTGAAGAGTTTGCAATCTAAGTATATTGATTCTTCATCCATTGGTGCAGATCTGGGAAAACTGTACAGACCGTTGCAAACTATGGGAGTCCTGCATAAGACGGGATATGTGGTTGTTTTGCAGTACTTCAACACTTTTTCTTCCAGAATGGCAACCCAGTGTTGGCTTGTGCGGTAGAAAGGGGCTAATGCAGAGGAATGGACCACATCCAAAGATGTGTTCCTAGTAAGAGCGACCACTCATTCCTTGCCTTGCTGCTTCTGTGCATCTAGATGCTGATTTTACGTTTGAGGGATAGCGTGATAAAGATGGGCGAGGAGCTGGAGAACGCAGCCGATTCAGAGATTCGGGAGAAGGAGAACGCCAAGTATTACCAGATCCGCATGGAAGAGATGAAAGCCGAGATGAACGAGCTGCTGCTGAGGGAGATGGAGGCTTGTCGCAGGCGCGTCGAGCTGGTAAGTTGACCTGTTTTAGCTCTTGACATCTTGCATATGAAGCCAGTTAAAACCTACAGCCGACCATGACCGAGAAATGATCCTGCTGCAGTCCTGCGATTCCGGTGCCACAGGTGTACCATTGAGTTAAGGTATTTCCCTTTTCAGCAGCTTGCTGGGAGAGAAGAACTCCAGCTGTGTGTAGGTTATTTTACCATCATATCATCATATGTAAATTGGCTTTGCCCTTTTAACCCTTTAAATGCCAGGGGGGGGGTGTCTCGGCACCACCAGATTTGGCTGCTGTGGTTTTGATGGCAATAGCTGGCAACCATTTTATTATATCCATGTGACCTTGCTTTTTAAGGCTCAGTATCTCAAGAATGGGAAGAGTCATAAAGATTCTGAAAGCCGGGTTCCAGAGTGTGCAACTAATGTACCAAGAAGATACTCTATTTTTAAGTTAAGCTTTGCTGATTGCTGCTTTGAAACACGTTGGTTAGGTACTGTAGCTCTGTGCAGGAGATATCATAGATTTACCTTCCCCCTCGAGCTTCTTTTTTTTAATAAATCAGTAAAAAGGGGCCCTTTTGTGTTGTTTGAAAAGAAGAAAAAAAAAACAGAAGGCAGAAGGATTTAAAAATATGTAGTCTCACATAGCAGCATATACTGTAACTGCATTGAAGCGATATCATTTGGTAACTGGAAACCCTTCCAGCACTTAAATTTTTTTTCTTCGTCTAAGAAACCAAAAAATACTGAGATTTATAAATGGATGATTCATTTTTTTTTGTTTGTTTCGTAATTGGAAAGCCCCGGCTAAAACCACACTAAGTACTCCACCCATAATAGTTTCATTGCCTCTGAGTGTCCCGATCAAGAGCCTCTAATGCGTTTTTGGGGGACATTGTACTCTTGTCCCAAACACTGATCTCGCTCTATTAGTCTTGAAGAACTTTGGCTGCTCCTGTATTTTTGCTAATGATGCAAATTGGATTTTCAGAGAGACCAAGATTAAATGGGTAGCCTGAGGATTGTGTGATGCGATCTTGTGATGTCATTGCTGATGTCATTTGTTCTGTCATATGTGAATTGTATACAAAAAGACAAATAACATTTGGTTACGATATATATTGAGTTGTCCAAATGCATAGCAAACAGACAGACAATGTTCCAAAACATATAGTAGATGGTATGTTTTAATAGCTTTGCACATTTAGACATAAAATCAAAGATCACAAATAATAAATATCACAGAAAATGCAACACAAACGCACAAAATAACACAGTGAAACTTTTTAAAGGGCAATCTAAATGTATGTAATATGAATCCACATATAGGATGAGTATTAAACTGGGATTATGGTCCCTGCGCGGCCGCGTGTGGACGAGTGCGCCTCCTCGTGCACTCCTGCAGCCCAAGCGATTTGTGAATTTGGCTGCAGGAGACCGTAGACGCATTGCGGAGGAAGGGCGGGGGCGTGGCGGACGCATCACGGAGCTGGCGCGCCCTTATTGGCTGAACCAGCTCACATGTGCTGACATCACGCGGCAGCCGTCTGAAAACACAGATTTTCTTGTATTGTGAGAACGCTGCCGCTTCAACGCGCTGCTCGCCGTGCGTTCGCACGCAGCGACGCCAGCACCATAATCCCAGCCTCAGAGATGGGCAAACTCTTCATGCTCCTAAGCGAACTTTGCTCATTTCGCCTTTTGTAGTTCTGCAAAAAAGTTTGCTTTGATCCTAAGCTCCTCAACTTTGCTTAACGGTAACAAGTCGTCGTTCCATTCATTTAGATGTCTTTTAGCTTTTGACATTTAAACAAACATATAAAAAAGCACCGCAGCAGGGCAATAGTTTAACCACTTTTCAAAAGCAAAATAGCACATTTTTAACAAGGTGGGCAGTTTCGTTGGAACTTTTGGCTCCAGAGGTTCTAGCGAAATCTTTATGGAAAGTTTTTGGAAAGTTGACTCAAATCTGGAGAAGCGAATTGCGACAGATTTGCACATCTCTACTGAGTATCTCAGTCAACTAAATTTAACATAGGTTGAACTCGATGGATATACAGATGTAGCCAAGCTTATTAGGGCTTATTCTAGTTGCTCCGTAGTGTGACAAACTGCTTCTTGTGCACTTGAGAAGCGGATCGGCATGTTTTGCTATTGTGGATGACCTTCTCGCATGTCCAAACCGTGTCTAATATGTAGGTAAAAGGGTACTCAAACTGTTCCAGGAATATATTCAATAATTATCATGCAACATATTATGGAATAGTGGCTTCTCTTGAAAGGAGTGGGTACACTACTAGGTACAATAATGACTTCACTTATTTTGGTCTCCTGAAGGTAAGAGAAACAATGATTAGCTCACTTCGCCGCACCTCATTGGAGACAGTAATGTGATAAAAGTCCAAAGAATAAACTCACCAAAAGATTGTAGTATTTCTTGTGATTGATCCAGTAATCTTCTTTTCCAAACCTTGTCTAGACGGCTTTTTTAGAAGCGGTTTCTCTCTCTCTTCCAATCCAATGGGTTTGTCAAAAAAAAAAGCCTCCAACTCGTATTTTATGACTATAGCGGCTATTCTAGTAGCACCGTTATGCAAACCGCTTCTAAAAACTCGCATTTTTATCACGCCACCTCAACACTGGTGAGATTGGTATTGAGAGTTACATCCACAGCCTGCAATATGGTCTGGCTGAGAGAGAAAAACCATAAGTCTGACTGGGGATGGAGTTAGCATCACCTCAGGTCACCACGCTTCTAAAGTAAGTACAATCTGGCCGTTTTGGCTGTTAAACCGGGCGGCGTTTCACATTTATTAGAAGCGGTTTGCAATAGAGAATAGGGTTTTGTCCTCACATTTCTTGCCGTTACTTCTGAACATGTCAAACCTCGCAGTCTGGAAACATGGACCCCGGCAGCGTGACCGCGGCAGACACGGTCTCTGGAGCTGCAGATTTGTACTTTTTCTCCCGCGGCTCTGGAGGCTGTAACTATTGCTACATCTGTATGTCTGTTTTCAACCACATCTACAATGCACTACGTACAGCTCAACCCCGTTATAAGCGTGGCTCCCAATTTTCGTATTTATGAATACTTTACAACACGATTATTGGTATCTTAAATACTTTATTGTACAATGCATACAATTGCACATTATTTCTAACGCGATCCGCTTATAACGCGATGTGATTCTTTGGACCCCAAGCACAGCGTTATAAGGGGGTTGAGCTGTATGTGCTATTACACCACAGAAGATTCCACATTGAATATGTGATCTGGGTGAACAGCAGCAAGAAAAAGCAATTAGTGCAATTAGTGCAATTAGTGCAAAAGGAAGATGAACTGCACCTTTTGGAAGCTCCTTTCTATGTGATAATAAACAAGCCCCACTAGAATTATTATAGCCATTCTTTATCTATCATATGTATGTACTGTATTATATTGTATACAGAGCTGCAGTGCTTTATATAGAATAAACAAGCCGTGTTAATGCCAGTCACTGACATCTTACAGGATCATTTGAGGTGCTTTGGGAAGAGAAAGATAATGTTAACTTGCTTTTCATTGAGTTTCAGAGCATTTCAGCGTCGGAGGGGTTAAATGCAGAAATGATTGGCGTTCCATCAGAATTACTCTTCGCGTTTCCTCAAGCGAGACACTGCGACCTTAACTCAGACTCCCTTTTATTACCTCGATTTGGAAGACTTTCCCTTGTAATAATGGGTTGCTGTTACATCTGGCATTAGCTCATAAATCGAACCCCCGGGGTGAGCACAGGCTTTGAAAAGTGGAATATATATATTATATATACAGTATATATCATTTGTAGTGGATAGAAAAGTGACAACATCTCTCTAACGTACAGTGAACAGTAAATAAAAATAACCCACCATAACGTATATAAGGTGTGGTTGACACCTATTCCAGCTTCATATTGGGAAGCCAGTATAAACGTCCTCACTCTGATTAGATCCAAAAGGTTGAAAAGCTGTCTGTGAGTTGGGTTACTGGCTCTGCACTTCTTTAACCCAGGCTGTGCTGAAATGCTGTGTAATGCAGCAGACATACTGTAAGCGTATAGGGTCCATGTTAAAATGGACATGAAACAAAAGGTGACACTGTGCTTCTTTGCATGTCATTACCCAGAATCCCTGGCTGCAGTGGAGGCATTGTATGCTAAGAGGTAATGGTGAAAAACATGGTTGTGCTCACAATTGAATGTGCTCACAATTAATATATTTAATTACAGTGTAAAAATATATATATATATATATATATATATATATATATATATATATATATATATATATATATATATATATATATACACAGTGGTTGACAAATCACCAAAAAATCTACTCGCCACACAAAAAAATCTACCCGCCACCTAGTACCAAACGTGTGCTGCTTGGGCCAATATTTACTCGCCCGGGGGTTAAATCCACTCGCCCGGGGCGAGCAAATGTATAGGTTTGTCGAACACTGTATATATATATATATATATATATATGTATATATGTGTGTGTGTATATATGTATAATATATATATATTTATATATATATATATATATATATATATATATATATATATATATATATATATATATATAAAAACAGTGTTCGACAAACCTATACATTTGCTCACCCCGGGCGAGTGGATTTAACCCCCGGGCGAGTAAATATTGGCCCAAGCAGCAGATGTTTGGTACTAGGTGGCGAGTAGATTTTTTTGTGTGGCGAGTAGATTTTTTGGTGATTTGTCAACCACTGTATATATATATATATATATATATATATATATATATATATATATATATATATATATATATATATATATATATATATATATCAACTGTTAATATTCCTGTATATTCATTTGCATGTCTTAGACAGGTCTGCAACCCTGTCTTTCACCATTATCACCCAGCAAACAGCACTTCCACTGCAGCAAGGGATTCTGGGAAATGACATGCAAATGAGCACACAGTGCCACTTTTTGTCTCATGCTCACATTACATGAGCAACCCTTAGCCAATGCATGCTGCTTTAAACACAGCTTTTAAGCAAGGACTTGGGAGATGCAAAGTCAGTTAACCCCACTCACAGACATGTTTCAACCTTGATGGGTATCATCAGTGTGAGGTTGGCTTGCTGACATTTGCTCAAATGAGATAAGAGTAGATAATCACCACCACTATTAAGGTTATGGTGGGTAAAAAAAGTGACTAAAACCCTCCACAGTAAAGCATAAAGCAACTGTAAATATTATATATACCCAGCCCTATCACTTATATTTAATATATATTTTGGAGAGAGATTGAATACACCCACATGATTTTATTCCAGTAAAAATAAAATGTGTTCACATTTTGAATTTAGTAAAATCACATTGTATTGCATTAATTACAGTATTACCGAAGTCATATTTACAGTAGTGCCTAAATAGCCTTGTATTTGTTGTATACTGTATATGCATAGTGTGCATGGATACTATCTGCACTTACATACCTACAGTAGAAATTTAAATATCCTCCCTCTCTGCCTTTGGCTATTACTATTAGTCCACGTAACTGATCCCCAAATTACTCACAGATATACATGAGGGGGGGGGGGAGGGGAAACACCCCACAAACACGTATATTTTCACAATGCATTGATTTAATGACGCAACTCACAGATTTTTAATCTCCAGATTTTTGTTCTTTTGATCCTTGATGTCAAAATGTACAGACTAGGAGGCTTAATTCATCTTCTCCGAGGCACCATATTTTGTCTCGACTAGGCTGACACTATATTTATTTGCTGCCTTCTGGGTATTGCAAATGGCTCATCATTTTGCCCCGTGTGCTGCATGTTTTATACTCTCTCTGTTTTAGACAGGAGGAAACCAATCAACTTGAGACTTGGCCCTGAAGCACACAAACAAGTCATGTTTCACAGTCCACTGGTTTCAGATGCATTTCCTGTCCGATAGCTTCCTAATATAATCCAAATATTTTATTTGACCCTTTTAGCAATTAAACTAGCTGTCTTAAAGGTGCCACCTTTTCTGCTGCCCTCTAAATCATACGCCTGACCTCATTACACGGCAGAATCCCCATAGCCGGTTTTATTTATTTTATCGCAACGCAGTGCTAGTTTGTGTCCATGAAACACAGAACAACGTGTGTTTTTTATTTTAGAGTTGATTTGCACTGATTTATTTTTTTTACACAAAGTCATAGTCAACTCATAGTTTTCTCTGGTGACCAAACTAATTAGCATGTTCCTATGAGGAAGAGAAACGCACGGGTAACCTGAATAATAATGGTTCATCACCTTGAAGGAAGTTTAAAGCTTCCTCCCAATACAAATTGCAGGTCCCTTAGGAGTCTGCAGTAGTTCACAACATGTAAGTTGCAACAAGCGGATAACTTGTGTATTTTTGGGGTCCTATGTATCGGGGTAGAGATAATAGGGGCACTGTATCAATGTTTCATGTCTAAACAGTTGGGGTCATAAAGACCCCAGTAAATTGTCTTTGAGAGATCGGGGGTGCCACTGCTTTTTAAATTAAATATTTGGAGCACTATTACATTTTATTTACAGACCTGGAATATCACTGCTTTTTAATTTACAATCCAGGAAATAGGAAATACAAGAAGAACAACGGCAGAGCACTGTGAATAAAACTTCAGTGCCAAGTACAATTTAAAAAAAAATATTTATTCATAAGCCATATAAATGATGGCAAAAGAAATTCTCTGACACGTTTCGCGCCTACACTAGCGTTTTGATCAATTACCTAAAATTGGATTATTATTTTTTAATGCTCTCTCTCCTCTTCTTGGTCTAAAGTGTAAGGGGGTTATTTATTAATTGGTGATAGCTCAGGAGGAGCACTATTTAAGTCAATGGAAGTTTCCGCTCAATAGAGCACCGATTGGACTATCGTAGTTTACTGACTATCCCCCCAGATGTACTATTAAGCTTTTTAACGTGAAGTCTAATGTTCAGTACCAGTACCATTTGTCAGAATTGATACAAAGCACTTTGATACAGTGACACGTGGTCTATTTAATGGTATTTGTTTTGGTTAATGTTCCTCTATGCATAATTCAGAATTACCATGCATAGGGCAACAGAACAACTGAAAATACTTATAAAACCAAACACATTTTTTTCCTTATTCAAATATGGGGGGAAATCAAAGCAAATTTAGAGTGTCGCAAATTGCGTTATTTGTCTCTTTGCGTCAATGTGTCACGGTCCTTTCTCCGAGTTATACGCCATTTGCGTCACAATTTGGGGTGTAACAATAGGAGGAGCTAGGAAGGAGTTACACAAAAGAGTTACATGATGCACATATTATAATGAGATGTAGCAAACGGTGTCTTTCTGCGTCACTTTTGTATTTGTTAACCAAAAAATCCGCCATTTGTGAGGTGCTGTAAGACTTTTCTGCCTAACAATTTGCATCAAATGTAAGAAACACATTGATACATTTGACCCAAACGCGAGCAGAAACTGGGGCAATGCGTCAAGATAAACTTCTATTTGCACTTTCACGAGGTCGGTGCCTCTCATCTGCGGTATTCTTACTTCTAAACACTGCTCTCTACAAATGTTCTTCGCGCCTGGAGATTACCGGCAGAACTGAACTCAAGACGTTCTGTTCCCGGTGTGTACAAGGCAGCTTGAGAGAGCGCACAATTCTCTGAAGCAGATTCACAATATGCAGGGGCTGAAGCGAATGAGTCATTATACCATTCAAGGCCACAGTAAAATCAGCTTACAAGGCCAGCGTTATCGCTGCTAAATCCGTCCAAGAGGCCTTTTACTCATGTCTGTGGGGTAACAAGATTAGGGCTATCGCAGATATGCTGTATAAGGCTTTCTGCGGGTCGGGCTCAGTGTATTCAGCTAATGTTATCAAAACAGGAACATATTTCTCTTTAGAAGAGCACAGCACAGCTGGACATATGAGGGGAATATAATTTAGCAGTATGACTCAGGCAGGAGAAGTCGCTGCAGTTTTTAGAATTCATTTATTTCGTCTACACTCTAAAAGACTGTGACCTTTTATACTTTGGGATTTAGTGCTCTAATCTCATTATCTTGGAACACTTGTACATTTAAAATCTGTGATCCGAAAATAAATAGTTACAGAAGAACATTTTTTTTTCCAGCCAAATGTTCAATTCTCGATTACTTACTGCATTTACATCACGCCGCTGAAGATAAATCCGCATAATATATAAGCAGTTTCATTCTGTGTTCAGAGGCCCTGAACCACAAAAGGATGCTGAGATTGTCTCCTATTCATTCGAATGGGCATGCTAATTAAAGCTTAACACCCTTTTGTGGATCTGGGCTTAAAAGAGTAATCCATGCCGGGGTCTCTGGAGCTGAACCCCATTAATTTCAGCTCCAGGGAGCTCCTGCTTCCGGAGATACTTACCTCCGAAGTAGGTGCCGCCCGGAACAGTTGCTATCTCTTAGTATTCAGCGCTTCCACTGCATCCAGGGATTCTGGGAAATGACATGCAAATGAGCACGCCGTGTCAACTTTTGCTTCATTTTTAACACAGACCCCTATAAACTTAAAGCTGCCGTATTACACAGCTGTACAGCACAGCCTGGGTTAAAGAAGTGCAGAGCCAGTAACCCCTACTCACACAGTGGTGGGGTTTTTTTTGTCACTTTTTTACCCACCATTACTTAAATAATGTGTGGTTACAAAGTAGTGGTCCTATTGTGTTAATCCCCCCAAAAACGTCCTACCATATTCTTCCACTAGATGTGGAGATTTATCTATGAGCACCTCCTGCACTGCATCACACAGAGCACTGGAGCACTCGCACTATGGATTTTGTTTCGGTTTCGTGTTGGGTTATCGTCACCCCTCTCTCTGGAGAGCAAAGACTGAGTGCTGGCTAGTAGTCGCCATCCCTTCGGGGGAAGATTGCGGTGGGTTAGTAGGCGTCAGCCGAACACCCTAAAGACTTGGACCCTCCTGCGGCGCCAGCTGCACTAGGAGGGAACGGGATGGACGTCGGAATCCTCGGATGACGACGTCGATGTAACAGCAGGACTCTAGGGCTTCGGCTGGAGAGGACTGTCTATGGCACGAACTGGCCTACTCTCCGGAGCGAACTTTGTCACAAGTTTTGAGCACCTGGTCTCACTGGACCATGAGCACGGATTCAGAGGTGGATCACTTTTTTTCACCGCCCGGGCTACAAAAAAAAAAAAAACCTGATTCTCCGGGTGTGGCATCGAAAAGACTAATGAACAAACACAAAGACATTGCTTGGCAGGCCATACACGGGGGACTCCCTGTGAATGCGGACAAGTACCAGAGCAAACTCAGCCTCGTGAGGCACTGCCCCAGGTGCAACCCAGTGGAGGAAAGCATCATACACCTCTTCTGGAACTGCCCCTTTGCGCAGGCCTTGCTGCGCGCGTTTGACACTGACTTAAAGGATTGTATACCGAGGAAGTGCGTCACGTACTACTCGGTGTTCCACGGACTTTTCACAGGAACACACACAGAGGACGCAATCGAAGCCGGTTGCCGTCTAATGTGCTGTTTCAAAGACGTTTTACTATTCGCCAGGGAACGTTTGACCAGGGGGAAGAGGAGGATGTCGGTACAGGACTGTCGCAGGCTGCTCCACAGCCTGCTCAAGGACTATTCCATCTTTGACGGTCCTGAGGAGGAGGACTAAACACCCCCCTCCCCACCCCCCCCCCCCCCCCTTACTCCCCCGCCCCAAAAGTTTTTCTGTGCAATAAAGTTAGAGATAATGTGTGTATGATATGTCATGTCTGTGGTGCGGTGGATACGTATAAATGCACTGCACCGCCGTGTTCGTCACAGTTTTTTTTACTTTTGGGGAAACCATTAAAAAAAAATGTGTGTGAGTTGTGTGGGATATGCACTGCGCCGTTGTTTACGTCGCGGTTTTTTTTCGTTTGGAAAATGATTTATGTACTGTTATAATCTTGTTGTAAAGATTCGCTGCATAATAAAAGAATTTTCAAAACAAAAACCTGATTCTCCGGGTCTGGCGTGCACTTGTGCACACTTATTTTTGTTGTTTCGTTTGAGCACCTCCTGCACTGCATCACACAGCGCACTGGAGCACTCGCACTATCAATTTTTTTACCTTTTTTTTTTGGGTTATCAGTCACCTAATTTTCTTCGGAGAATGCAAGACTGTGTGCTGGTCGGTGGTCGCCATCCCTCAGGAGAAGACTGCGGTGGGCGAGTAGGTGTGAGCCGAAAGCCCTAAAGACCGGGAACCTCCTGCTGCGCCTACTGCAGGGGGAGGGGATAGGATGGACGTCGGATTCTTCGGATGACGACGTCGATGTAACATCAGGACTTTTCCTGGCCCTCGTGGCTGAAGAGGACTGACTATGTCACGGACTTGCAGCTCTCCGGAGCCTACAGTCACAAGTTTTGCGCACCTGGTCTCACTGGACCATGAGCACGGTTTTTAGAGGTGAAATCACTTTTTCACCACCCGGGCTACAAAAAAAAACCTGATTCTGCCATGTTGTAGCGTGTATAGTTTTGCGGTGTTTTGCTGGTCCCTTGTCTAGGGGTTAAATACTGCTAACGTGCCTTAGACATTGACTAAGAAGCACCACGTAGGTTTCAAACTCCTGTGGAAAAGCTTATTTCCTTATTAGTTTCCCACCCTTCCTTGTGACTAGGGTTGCCAGGTGGCGTCTCCAAAAATACTGGACACAATGGTGAAAGGTGTGACACCACACACACACACACACACACACACACACACACACACACACACACACACACACACACACACACACACACACACACACACACACACACCTCTCCATGCTGTTTCCTCCTCTCCATGGCCCCTTCTGACACCTCCTCCTGATTGGCTGCATTACTCAGCAGCAGCCAATCAGGATGGAGGAAGCTGCCCAGCCCCCTAGCAACAGCCCTGGTCGGGGAAATCACACAGCCCCCCAAACCAGTCAAGTCACTGTCCAGAGAGGTAATACCGGACACATACATGTTCAGTATTACCTCTAATTTTTTTACCGAACAGAGTGTCCAAATACAGGACAGTCCAGTTAAACACTGGACACCTGGCCGCCCTACTTGTCACACCGGTTGCCACTTTGCAGCTAGCTGCTGCACCTGCTTCACACTTCAGCTTACCCCTGCACAGCCTTTTTATCACTGTGAAGAAGCCGGGACGTATTGGGAATAATGAACATTGGCTAATGCCATCACGGGTCCCTCGAGCATCTTGGGAAATCAATCTATTTGGAACAAAATACTGTAGCTGTATGTAATCCAAGAACAATTGAATTTGTACCACCCACTGGTACTGGCTGAGCCTGCATATTACACAGGAACAAGGCTGATCTAATATACAGTGAATGCCATGCCGATTGGAGGTCGGTGCTGTACAAAGGTAGGAACATGTACTGTACAGTAGGTAGTAGCCACAGTGCTTTGTGTGTTTTCGTTCCGGTACATTACTTGTGTGGAGCCTGCGGAGGATTTTGCCTCCATTTGAAACCGCCAAAAACATAATTTTTTTATTACAGTTCAACCTATGTTACATTTAGACGCCACATACTTATCCTATATTTGTACCGTATTAGTGCAGCGATCACACGGTCACCAAGCTGCTCCCTAGTACGTGAAGAGAAGTGGTGGATACTTCCAGGTCGGTTCCTACTTTTGTTCACCGCTCCGAATGATATCTCACCCTAGAGCGCAGGGTACATCATAGAGCACCCAAACGATTAAAGGAGGCTTTCTTTCAGGCGTTGTGCGGTTTTGAGAACGGCGGATGTCTCTACATCTGTATGGAACCGGTGGCTAAAGTTTGCAAATTTAAACCTGCATATAATTATTTAAGAAAGTTGGTCACATTTGAAATGACATAAATCTATTTAAAAAGCAGTTCAGCAATCTTGGTGGTGCCACTGCAAAGCAGTGGAACTTGGCCTCGTATTGGCGATCAGGCCATTTTCATCCAAAGTTACCCAGTCCCTAATCGTTCGCTACGGCTGATCTAGAAAAAGCCCCAATGTGCCCCTTCATAGGATTAAGATCTAGTGATACCAAGCAAGGTACAACTGCTTTACAATGACATATATGTAATTAATTGTATTTACCTGCTGTAATTCCTTCAGTGCTCAAACATTTATCCCGGACAACAAATAGTCAGACAAATACAATTCCCCCAATAAATTGCATTACCAGGTGTTAACACAGCATATTTTGCCAACTGAAATAACAGCATTCAATAATCCTGTATGAGTTTTATTATGCGATAAAATGTTTAGCTTCAGTTGTCTTCAACCTCCGGGATTTTTACGAGTGCTGAGCTCCCAGACATGAAATATTAAACTCCATTTGGAAATGCAAATATTTTTCAGCTGCTTTTATTAAAAAAAAAAAAATATATTAAAAATGAAGGTCCAGCAACGGCTCCGCAACCACAAAAAGGAGAAAGCATCTTTGTAAAGCAGCACGTTGCTTTTATGAGAACATTGTATACTTTGTGTAAGTGTGTGTTTGATCCTGGGTGTGACTCCTGGAGTGACACAACAATCCGTGCTGGATAAGTCACAATGCAGCACGGATGTGGCAAGACTTAGGCCGCGCCTGTAGTCAGCGTCGCCGAAAAAAATCAAATTTAATTGACTTCCAGCAATCGCGACCAAGCCGTCGCGTCACTCCTACTATAAGCGCGCACGGCAGATTCAATGCATTTGTTTTGACGCGACGTCGCCACCATTATAAGCGCGGCCTTACTGTCCTCGGTGCTGCGGTCACACAACGCTGTGGAGGGTCCCATTCAGAAGCATAGATCCCGCTCCGCCCCCCCCCCCCCCGCATTTCCATTGCGGCAGACACTATCCACGGCGCGGCAGATGTTTGTCCGTGGCGCAGAGGGCCGCAAGTCTGGCTACTTCGGCAACTCGTACAAATGTTGCCGGTTTTATCATCCCCTGGGGGCTTATGTTGGGATATGTTGGGATATTCTGCACCGGCTCTGCCATTGAATCCTACCAAAACTTTGTGATAGTGTGTATTTTAATGAGATATGTTGTGTTATCTGGCACAATGTCACTCACTGCGTGTGGATGTGTATGTAACTGTATTAATGCAAAGAATAGCAATAACACTGTAGGCCAAAGTGTTACCAACTTCCATACAACAAAAGTAGGGGGGGGGAGGACACAACCCCTGTAAGCTCAGAATCGGCCAGTTCCTTTGGTCTGCCGATTTCCGCGGATCAATCTCAAAAAGGGCGATTCGGCTTTAGCGGATTTTTTTCCTGTTATTGACGATACAATCCCCGGATTTCACAATCCGCCGATGAAATTTAAGCATCATATCCGCTGATTCAGCCATCCGCATTGCTACAATTCACCAGCGGATTGTATCCAATGGCGGTTTTGGATTCATCCGCACGGACTGAAACTCTAACAATCCGTCTGCGGATTTTTAATCTGCGGAATGGATTCTGAATGGGCAAACTTGGGAAATTCCAGGAAATGGATTTGGACCGGTTCCCCCATCTCTACTCAGAACCCAGATCATAGGCATTGAACGTGTTGACGCAGCAGCCCCTCCCGATCACCCCCTTTTTTATTACCAGGGTGGGATGCAGGGGGGTCCATGGCGCGGGAAAAGTAACGCTGGTACTTACTAGTCTTTATATCCTCTGTGTCACACGAACCAATAGTAATCCGCAACGGATGATGTCTCGCCTTCCTGTTGGCCCATGTGACGTGGGGAACTTAAAGCGCCAGTTTGATTCTCCTGCAGGGTACAGGGTACAGTAAGCAGCCTGATTTCTATCCTGGTATATAAAATCGGGGGTTTAACATTTTTTTGGGGCTCTGTGTCCAGGAGGTCAAAACAGAGCTCTACCCAGAGTCCAGTGCAGTATAAAGCCACCATGGGGACCTCAAGAAACAAGAGCGTTTAGAAAATCATAAACACTAAACATTATTATTCTTTATAACATTTTTAAAAAGCAGGACATGCACCGGGGGCAAGATACCAACATTTTATGAATTATGCTTGTAGGCTTCTGGAGGCAGGGGATGTGGGGGGAGTTGCTTCTGTGAGGCTGCTTCTACATCCATTTAAGTTCACGTCGCTTGACCTAGAGAGTAATCTGGGGAGTGCTGATACTGGAGGAACAGTTGCGTACGAGAGAAGTAGCTGAGCAAACAGCTTCACTGGGCCCAGGACACCGTGTTGGACTGGGATCTGGGGTTGTAGAGTGGGGGTCGGACGGTGTTGCCAGCTGTAAGGCACGGGGAGGGGGGAGTAGGATAAGCTGGCCCTCGGGGCAATCGGCACGATCACAGTTGAATGAATAACCACCAATGTGTTTTATGGCAGAATACTGCTTAGTAAACATGGCCCGCAGTGTCTTTCTTATAAATAACCGTGGAGATTGTACTTTTCCTCTCCGCTTTGGTCACAGAACGGCCTGGAGTTCAACGCCAAGCAATGCCTTGACTGTGACTACGAAGGAGTTAATATGAAACCACTGAGCGAAATACGATCAAGGTTGATCAGTAATCCGAGATATGATGTTTAAATAAGCCAAGAGCTACAGTAAATAGAATAAGAGTTTCCTCCAAATACAAGCAAACCATTTATTTTAATGAAAACCAATGGAACTAGAAAATGTGAATGTGAAGGCAGCTGTGCTTTCTTGTTATTTAATTATACGACATCTCATAAGCCTTCGGGGTATAATAGAAGGTTGATGCAAAGTTGTTTTGACCCATAGCAAACAGTAATCTAACAAGGAAATGTATTGAGAGCATAGGGAATGACCACAGGACTGCCACTTAACTCAAGCCACAAAGTAAAACTCAACTTATGGATTGCAGGGGAGTATTTTCTGTTTTGGTTCTTCTATTGTTCATTCGTATTATATAATAAAATGACTGCATTTAGCCCTGGGGTGGCCAACTCCAGCCCTCAGGAGCTACCAACAGGTCAGGGTTTCAAGAGATCCCTGCTTCGGCACAGGTGGCTCAATCGTGGCTCAGTCGCTGACTCCACCACCTGTGCTGAAGCAGGGATATTCTGAAAATCTCACCTGTTGGTAGCTCTCGAGGACTGGCGTTGGCCACCCCTGATTTAACCCATTCAACCCTGGAGAGCCTAGCATCTCGCTGCATAGCGGTCTACTCATAGAGTTGTAGTGTGTGCATTTTGTGATCACACATCTCTAAGCCTTATGGTGGTTATCTGCTAAAGTCTCCTGGCAGCACCACTGGGCCACACCAGGATAACATATTTAGCCAATTAAAAACTCCAATTGCACGTAATAGGATTTCTCTTTGATTTATTGACAACAACATGTGTATAGGGCCTTTATCCAGGGTGCTGTACATTAGTTAGTAAAACTATGGGGTGGTACATATGGAACATTTCATGTGATGGGCATAGAATCATTCTTAAGGTGTCTTTGTGGTGGGCAGGGGTGAGACCATTATGGTGGGAAGGGGTGGGACCATTATGGTGGGCTATGGGTGGGGACATTATGGTGGGCAGGGGTGGGAAGGGGTGGGGACATTATGGGGGGCTATGGGTGGGGACATTATTGTGGGCAGGGGTGGGGACATTATGGTGGGCTATGGGTGGGGACATTATGGTGGGCTATGGGTGGGGACATTAATGTGGGCTATGGGTGGGGACATTATGGTGGGCTATGGGTGGGGACATTATGGTGGGCTATGGGTGGGGACATTAATGTGGGCTATGGGTGGGGACATTATGGTGGGCTATGGGTGGGGACATTATGGTGGGCTATGGGTGGGAACATTATGGTGGGAAGGGGTGGGGACTTTATGGTGGGCTATGGGTGGGGACATTATGGTGGGCTATGGGTGGGAACATTATGATGGGCTATGGGTGGGGCCATTATGGTGGGCTATGGTTGGGGACATTATGGTGGGCTATGGGTGGGAACATTATGGTGAGCATGGGTGGGGACATTATGGTGGGCTATGGTTGGGGACATTATGGTGGGCTATGGGTGGGAACATTATGGTGAGCATGGGTGGGGACATTATGGTGGGCTATGGGTGGGGACATTATGGTGAGCATGGGTGGGGACATTATGGTGGGCTATGGGTTAGGTGCATTGAGGGGATTGATAAATATGGTGCTGATTTTGCCCCAGTTTTTCAGAGCTCTATATTTTGAGAGGAGGATAGAACAGGAAATAAAGGTCACAAGGAGATGGCATTTGGGGCTTCCAACAGCTTCACGTGCTTAGAAGGTTTCAACATTACCACTAAGTCACCCTACACTGGGGTCTATATACAGTTCCAAGGCAAGTTTAGAGCAAAGCCAGGGCATTTTAAGCCCTATAAAGTTACGTTTTTTTATGATTGGTCTGCACTATGGATATATTTCTTTTTTCATGCACCATCATTTTGCTGTGATTGTAGGTCTTCATCCTCTCTGAACCAGGAGCTCTTCTTGTCGTCCATTAACTGCTCCCTGTTGCCCGTAAAATACTGAGATCTTGTGAGTAGGCTGTACATATGAGCCAAGAAAACCACAGATTGAATTCACAATTGTTTTATTGTCTACACTTAGATTGTTTTTGCTTTATTTCCCTTATATGCTCCCCCTGGATTGCGAACGAAAGTTTAGAGCAAAGCCAGGGCATTTTCACCCCGCATGTACTGTATATATCAAGCCATTTCACTCCCGTTTTGACCGTCTGCCCCAGCTTGCACCTTGGGGAGAGTGAGTAGGAGGAGTTACATGGTGCACAGATTATAATGAGATGCATCACATTCTGTGTCTCTTCCCCAGCTTGCACCTTGGGGAGAGTCAGTAGGAGGAGTTGGGGGAGGAGTTACATTGTGCACAGATTATAATGAGATGTATCAAATTCTGTGTCTCTGTCCCAGGTTGCACCTTGGGGAGAGTCAGTAGGAGGAGTTGGGGGGAGTTACATGGCGCACAGATTATAATGAGATGTATCACATTCTGTGTCTCTGTCCCAGGTTGCACCTTGGGGAGAGTCAGTAGGAAGAGATGGGGAGGAGTTACATGGTGCACAGATTATAATGTGATGTATCACATTCTGTGTCTCTGTCCCAGGTTGCACCTTGGGGAGAGTCAGTAGGAAGAGATGGGGAGGAGTTACATGGTGCACAGATTATAATGTGATGTATTACATGCTGTGTCTCTCTGTGCCATTCTTTTTGCTTTTTATTTGTCCCCCAAACCCTCCATATCTGAAGGGACGAAAGTCTACAATTCTGTAGATACAGTATCCCGAAACTCTTCTCTAAAATACTGAGCAGTGCTTCTAAACAGACGTTCTTCTGCACTTTGTTGTTTTTTTTTTAGCAACGTGTACTTGCAAAACTAAGACAAAAAACGGCATCATATTTGTAAGAGCATCCGATTGAAATCAATAAGATTTAATTTATTTCAGAAATCCGACGCGTTTTTGTTTTTTGCTTCAGTTTTGCCCAGAGGTTGAGGCCGAGAGACTTCGATCAATTATCACTTTTGATATATATACTGTAGTTCTTGGGTACCGCACTGTATTCAGCAATAATCCGCAGCCAGGAGACAGATTTAAAAAAAAAAACAGTCAAATTAGTGCTAATAAGTAGAATGCACATTTCAAATTCAATTAAAATACAATTTGTGAAACTGGAATTGTAATTGCACCTTTGACTCATGGTAAGACTGTCTGTCTTCATTGTTTGCTTCTGGATAAAAAGCAAGTAGCTTATTTAAAATGAGGAGTTACATTGGTAAAAGCATAATTATAACCAGGAATATTGGATTAAATGTTATGTAGCACATTTGATAATTACAAGCCTGCAGTACTGGGTTAGCCAGGCCACGGAATTGTTTTGATGATTTATAAGACTCTGATTTACTGCCTTTATGTTTTGTTTTAAGTGCAGATATGATGCACTTTTTCTAGTGAGGGCATTATGGATGTGGGCATTATGGATGTGGGCATTATGGATGTGGGCATTATGGAGCAGAACATCTAGTCTGGAACATGCAACGTGAATCACCTTGTGTGGAAATTAACATAATTACTGTAGCAGGAGCTGACGTGCTGTGGATGTTGGCATATTTTGGGGGTATTTTTTTACACTTCTTCCTTGCTTTATCGCACTATTGAACGTTTCCCCAGCTCCGAAGCAGGGTTTCTTAGCACACAGTATGGTGGAGGCTGTTTATCAAAGTCTCCTGACTGCAAAACTGGGGCAAAAATGTAGTGCAGAACATACCGCCACATTTAAAAAAAAAAAGAATAGCGTATTGAAAACATTGGAGTTTTTACTCTTTAATAAATCTTTAAGAATATTTTTACGTCCCACCGGCAGACTTGATACATAAGCTTCGTGGTGTACTATTCTGTCAGACTTTGGAATATACTGTAAGTGCAGAGTATACGTGACTTCTTCAATATTTAGCAATGCCTTCTATTTTAAAGTAGGAAAGTGTTTTTTTTTAGACATTCTCTTAAGAGTTACTGTATGCTTTTATTCCTGTTCAAACAATAAAACTCTCAAAGGATTCTCTTATAAATATATTGTTTTAGTCCAATTAAAATGGCGTCACCTGCTATTAAACGTTTGACGCACGGGTTAGGCTGTCCTGAAACATGATATTTTCCGTGCCTTACTCAGTAAACTCTAGGTAGTAGTTACGTACAGATGTAGCAGACGGTACAGCTCCCATTACCGCAGTGAGTTGTATTACGCCGGAATTTTACTTAACAGTAGCACCATTGAAAAGAATGGTTAAAGAGCGCGTGTGATTTCATATTAACGGGGACAATAACATCTGCTACATAGAGAGAGAGAGACTGACTTACTTGCTCCAAATCCTCCAATTTATTGACAAGAATACAATGTTAAAAAAAATATCACTGGGCATGAGCACATTCGTCAGCAAATGACATGCACATCACGGATACCCGACTCCAAGTGATGATAGATCATTATGGGATAAAACCAAAACAATTCAATCCGCTATATCAAGAGAGCAGTGACATCACCTTGTCAATAACATCAAGGGGAGAAATAGGACAACGGGTGTTTAGTCCAATAAAGTTACCCCTCGGTGTGGGGGGGGGGAGGGGGAGGGCGGGGAGAGAGACAAAGAAAACCGTATGGTTCCTCTATGGGTTGTTGGTATTAGGGCCTCTTGGGTCCGTTAATATCCTAGTTCCAGGGCAACGGTTTCCACGCTTACCAGCGTTTCAGTGGGAGCGGCACATTTTTAAGTACTGCACTATTTCCCAGTGGATAGTTATAGTATGAATGGCATTCAGTAACTTAGTATTAGTGTAGCAGTTACTTGGTATCCCCACCCCAATACAATGGTTCGTTTTGGTGTGTTTTTTTCTTTGGGTGTACTGAGTATTTTACTTTGACTCCAATGGAATACTCACTAGTTTTGCACCATTGCAATTATACTGTACAGACTTGGCAACACAGCTTAATAAGTGATGGTGTTAACATAGGAATCACAAGGGTTTTGTTAGCAGATTCAGGAGTAAAACAGCACAAAACACATACAGTATTTGCTTCTTAGGTTCTAAACATTTGATGACTCAATAAATGTGATGGTGCAGAACAGAGAAGCAGAAGGCGCATCTATTATAGTGTCTGGCATTGAAAGGCCCACGTATATACAGTATGTAAAAGTTACTCTCTCCAGGAATTAAACTTGTAAACATGGCAGGGTACGGAGAACCCCCTCTTGCTATTTTCAGCTGTAGTGACTGGGAATTGAGAAGGAAAAAACAGGTTGTTGAAGAAAACGAAAAATATTTAGTACAGATGTTGGTAGCAAATACCAGTCCTGTGAATGAATAATAATTACAGATGTGGCCCAACTCATGGTCTCCGGGGCAAGGTGCCAGAGGATTCAGGCTGCGGGAGGACCAATCGGGAAGCACGGCTTCTTGCCCTTTCAGCCAGAGTTCCAAGGACAATGAGGCTGGCTACGTCTGTATAATATACTATTGAAAAAGGAAGATCCCAGCAGGAAGAGTAAGGCATCCGTGTTTCACACTCTTATCACTTCATCAGGTGTCCATAAAAGTTTGAAGACTATGGGGCACATTGATGAAGCGCCGGTACAGGTTATTGCACCCGGTCCTGGGCTTACTTCCACTGACTGAAACAGGAGTAAACGCTGGGAAATTTGCGATAACAAGTACTGGCACTAGATAAAGGAGATGCTATGGAGGTTGTTATGACTTGCATGGGAGTTTCGGTGTGATAGAGCCCCGATTGGCACTATTTGAGCTTAATGAATATCCCTGTGAGTAGCGCTGCCTGGGATGTTGCACAAGTGAACGATTTTCAGGCGAACAGCCTGTGGTTTGTAGAATCTAGTAGTGAATAAGGGGTCTGTAGGAGACGAGTAATAAGCAGAGGCTTTTATTTAGCCTGTGTCACACCAGGTTATCCCTTTGTAAGGGCTCACTCACAATTCCCAGTCCCTATCTGCCAGGCTGGGAGGATAGGGCTCTTTCCCTCCGTCTGGGTTGGTGTCAGTGGGGTGCACCCTCTGGCGGGTTCCAGGGTCCGCTGTGTCCTGGAATAGAGGGTCTGGTTCCCTGGGATCTCTCTGACAGCACACACCTCCCATGTGCTAGAGAGATCCCCTGCAGATTAAGCAGGAGGCTTTTCTACCTGACTGATGAGCCAGGTGGAGACTGGCTAATTGTCTGTAGATGCAATTAACCAGCTCCCTGCTGTACTCATCAGCCAGATACAAGCTTTCTATTTGGAGCCCTATTTAGACCGGGGTTAAGGCCCTGTTACTGGCTCTATTTATCAATGTAGAGAAAAGTACAGTATGTAAGGACAGGTTTGTTTACGCCTAATGCAGAATTGTAATCTTACACCACTGATATCATATTGAGGATGTTTTTTGGGCAAATAAAATGGAGAAAGAATGGTGCACAGGGACGTTAATTGAAAGTCAAATTAAATAGCTTAATAGAGAGAAAGATAAAAGATTTAAAAGTCTATGGCACATTGAAGGACACGGGTACAGCACGTAACACTGGACACATCAACATGATCTGAAGTATCCTTACTTATTTCTAGCATATAGACAGCTTGTCGTTTATTTTCTTGTGGGGCTAAAGCCCTACAGTAGTCTTCTTTATCTTTATCATAACATACAAAGAAAAGTCCCATGTACATTTGATGGAAATGCACCTTAAACAGGATGGTATTACGTTGCTGTCCGACGTGTGTGCACGTTTATACTACGTTGTTGGCAGTGAAATGGTGCTAAATCTGGATATTCCTTTGCATGTTTTTATGAAGTTGGATGCTATTCCCTTCAGGCCTGTTCACCCCATAGTAATGGGGTTTTCATTATTTACTTTGACAGTCTGCTGGCTCAGGCACCAAGGGCTGTCGCTGCTTGCACTACAAATCATTTCTCACCCTGTCGCCACCGAGATGGCAATTTTACAGCTGGCAGCTTTAATCATGTTACATTTGCAAGGTACACTTTGTTGGGAGTATGGGATTTCGGAGAAACTGCTTGCAGAATGCCTTTCTCATGACACTCGGAAGTTGAGTTCACAATTGATGTCCGAAGAATTCTGCAAATCTTTGATTTTCCCATTGTACAAATATTGGTCTATCAAGGAGTCTACTGTATGTACAGCAATTTCCAAAAAGTTCATGCAAATACAACCCCAGACTTGTGTCTTCTTCTTCAAAAGACTTGTTGTTCTATGGACACTCTTCTTTACGTCCATACATCTCCCCGTTTGGGGCAATTGTAAGGCAAATTCCAGGTTTGTGAATACACGTGGTCCTCGCGTTCCGACGTTTCACTTTTTTGGCGAATGGTATACGCAACGCTTTATAATAGAAAACAAAGAGGAGTTTTCAGACACCAAAACACCTTATCCAATGCTCATATCCTACTCTTTATAATGTACGTACCAATGGGCAGAAATTGGCTTTCGCTTTACGACAATTGGCTACCCGACACTATTTTGAAGAACGCATTGTGTTGGATAACTGAGGAGCGCCTGTAATCTCTTCCAACCACATGGTCTAACTTTTTTACTTCCCTAGATGTCACATTATCACATTTAGGGCCTTTTTCTAGATCTGCCAAACCGACCATTCGAGCCATTTTCGGACGGAAATCCCACTTGAAGTCTATAGGGATTTTCAGCTGAAAACGCCCCTAACATCAGCTTTAGCAGATATAGAATTGGCCATTAAACCCTCTAACCTCCTACATCTTCCAAATACCCCTGATCTTTCTTTTATTACCGTAATCTGTTGCCTAACAACACTCTTTCCCTATGTCTGTTGACAGACCTCATCCCCCGACTGCCTTTCTGCTTAATTACTTTGTAAAAATAATTTTTAGATCAACACTGCTTGATCTGAAGAAAAGAGCATTACTCAGGAAAGTGTCTTTAGAAAACGGAATATTCTGTTAGTCCGAATAAAGAAAGGTATCACCTACTATAAAAGTACTCACTTTTCACACAATTGCCACTGGATTCACAAGGTTGGAAGAGCATGAAACAGCCGTGATAATGGGTTATGCCACTTCAAAAGCAAGGATGCTTCTTTATTTTACATTGGTGCAGGAAGCCAGAAACAACTGGAAAATACTCCTCCCTTCATCAGATGTATGTAAGGGAGGAGTATTCATCCTGAAACATTGTGTAAAATAAAGAAGCATCCTTCCTATTGAAGTGGCATAACCCATTAGTTCTGCTGTTCTAGTCTATTCCTTCATTGACACACGAGTGGCAGCAGAGGACATTCCTAACAGCCCAGCACAGGAAATAGAGACTGGTAGCCACATCTGCATTACATGCTAAACCAAACAGACGTCATGCAATGCAGGGCAAGGCGGTTGCTTTGGCCCCCGTGCCTTTGGGGGGTCCTGCGCTCCCTTCTCTCCGCAAGACCGGAGGAAGGAGCTGGAGGAGGGAGCTGGAAGGAGCGTTGGGCCCCTCGACCGGCAGAACCCACTGGTGTGAGGGGGAGGGGACCTTACCTTCTCCAGAGCGGGCCTCCTCCTGCAGCGTCGCATTTTCATGGTGACATCACATGACGCGTTGCCATTACAACGCAACGTCATATGTCACCGTGATGTCATGACGCCGCAACGCTGCAGGGGGAGATTCGTTCTTCAAGGTAAGTACCCCCACCACTTCCACCAGAGAGGCCCCGCTGCCGGCGTACCACCTTGTGCCCCGGACATACTAAGGCCGGTTGCGTGTTTGCCGCTTTTTGTGCAACTGGATTGCTAAGGTTTCCAGAACCTATTGGGTAGCCTACAATACATTATTTTATTATCTACACTGATATGAACTTTGACATTGATCTTCTGACTTCATAACTGGAGCAAAATCATTGGTGAAGGTCTACTCTATCGGACCAAAACCGTGGAATGAATAAAAGATAAGAAAACACCTGATTTTCTGGAGTTCTCATTAATGTGTAGCTCATTAAATGACTAAGAAATGTGGTTATCTTTACTGGTCCAATATTGCGGCCCCAGGATTATTTCTGTGTGAATTGCTCCAATGTTGTTCATTTCTATTAACTTGGCACATTCGACTTCCATTGTTTCTGCAGGAGACACAGGTTTACGAGCTGTCATCGGTGAGGCAGACGCTGCAAGCCGATCTAGAGACCTCGATTAGACGTATCGCGGATCTGCAGGCAGCACTAGAAGAAGTCGAATCAAGTGATGACAGTGATACAGAAAGGTAATTTTATTTGAAACGACATCTCATAGTATTCTAATACTACAGTGGCTGCTGAAAGTTAGTAAATAGAAATATCAGATTGTTCGATAGAATATAGTTTGGGGTATTTTGAGGACAAATTATAGCTAGCGAGTTAAAATTAATGATATTGCAATGGTCCGTGGACCCTCAAACAGAGCGGATATTACTAAGTGTACAGTAACGACTTGATATTGGATGTTCTGCCCAGTGTTTGATTTATGCTCATATAGTAGTTGTCATAGGTTTACAGTATAGTAACATTGATACTGGCCCATATTTACTAAACAGTGCTATGCCATGAGACACTTTCTGATGCCGGAAGGTGTCTTATGTCATAACACCCCTGAGTAAATATGGTCCATTATACCTTCTTTTCCCTTTGGGGGCTTCAATGAAGAGAAGAACACGGCAAATAATCCTAATAACGAATTTATATGCGACCTTTGCTGTCTGCATGGTATAATGTGATATACAATAGATCCACACACATTGTTACAGTTGGTATGAGGAACCTACAAAGTTTAAAGCATCTTTCAATGTACAAACATGAAGCTGAGAGCAGAGCTATAAGGTAGATAGGCCTAGACCAGGGGGTGACCTTTTATTTCAGGTGTGCCACTGTCCTACCACCCTCCTCTCTCACTCCATTCTCCCCCTCCTCCTCTTATTTGATCCCCCCTCTTCTTACTCAATTTACCTCTCCCTCAATCTCCCCTTAATCTCTCTGAATCCCCCCTCTGCACACGCAATTCCCCCCTCTTCCTCTCACTCAATATCCCCTTCCTCGTACTGGATCCCCCCTCTGACACGCAATTCCCCCCTCTTCCTCTCACTCAATATCCCCTTCCTCGCACTGGATCCCCCCTCTGCACACGCAATTCCCCCATTTCCTCTCAATCAATATCCCCTTCCTCTCTCTTTTTTCCTGAGAGGTGGGCCCAACTTCCTGCGCCAGCAGGGGTGGAGGGGATGGCAGGCCATTTTAAATGCCATCACTGGCCACCCCTGGTGTACAGTAATTCATTAGCGTTTGCCACAAACAAAAGCATTTTTTTTCATGGGCAAGTCATCAGCATTGTACAAAAATATTGGGACCAGCACCAAAATGACTAAATACCGCAAATGTTTTCATTTTTATGGCAGTCATCAAATCCCGATATTTATCGGAACCGGGCTAAAGCTAAAAATAAAATAAATAGTTAGCCCTATCTCTCCTCTGTATATAATGGTGTGTGTGTGTGTGTGTACAGTATGTGTGTGTGTGTGTATATATATATATACACAGCTGCGTCAACCTTTATTCTAAAGCAGCCGAAGCCGAGCCGCTCTGATAACTGCGGCCAGACGCGCTCTGTTTTCCAACGTTTAGAAATTGACTTTCATTCAAAAGAGTTATGTAAAGTACAGTTATGTAAAAAAGACACTGTATTGAGTTTTTATTATGAAACGCCTAAATTGATACAGTATTGTAACTTCTTCAGTACCAAGGTCAATTCACAATGGACCACTGTGGTTTTTTTGTTTAAACACCTGCAAGTCGATACATTACTGTAGCCCATTAGAATTCATTACAGTTCATGAATATCTGCCACCTGGCGGATACGCGAAGAATTGCCCACAATTAAATCCGAACCATTATAATTAAACAGATTAACCGCAGATCAGCCGGGTGCTGGACGGCGCGACTGCGGCATGAATGCGGTGAAGCGCGTGGAATTTAGAAAATGCGACCGCTATGCCCCTGAGAAGTTTTAAAATAAAAGCTGCCGCAGCAGTGTGTATATATATATATATATATATATATATATATATATATATATATATAAAAATAAAACCATTTGGGCTACTAAGGGGTTAATATCTAGTTAAAAATGTAATTTGTTGTATCGTGTGTGTGTGTGTGTGTGTGTGTGTGTGTGTGTGTGTGTGTGTGTGTGTGTGTGTGTGTGTGTGTGTGTGTGTGTCTCTGCAACCCCGCCTTTCACCATTATAACCCAGCACTTCCACTGCAGCAAGGGATTCTGGGAAATGACATGCAAATGAGCACACAGGGCCACTATTTGCTTCAAAAACCATTTTTAACATGGTTCCCTATAGGCTCAAGCTTGCTGCATGGTCACAGCTTTGAGCACAGCCAGGGTTAAGGTGCATACCCAGAAAACCCACCCACAGACAGCCGTTTCGACCTTAATGGGTCTCATCAGTGTGGGGTTGGTTAACTGGGTATGCAAAGAAGCTAAAGGATGGGGCCTACCATAATACTGAGTTAAGTTATGGTGAGTAAAAAAGTGACAAAAAACCCTGCACAGCAAAGCAAATATGTAAATACAACTGTATGCTCATCTGCATGTCTTAAGCAGGTCTGCAACCCCGCCTTTCACCATTATCACCCAGCACACAGCACTTCCACTACAGCAAGGGATTGTGGGAAATGACATGCAAATGAGCACACAGTGCCATATATATATACACACAAAATACACGTTTATATATATATATATATATATTGTCGACAAATCACCAAAAAATGTACTCGCCGAACAAAAAAATGTACTCGCCACCTAGTACCACACGTGTGCTGCTTGGGCCAATAGGAGCTCGCCACGATGTTAAATCCACTCGCCCGGGCGTGCAAATGTATAGGTTTGTCGAACACTGTATGTATATATATATATATATATATATATATATATACACACAAAGACAAAAACAAACTGGAGTAGCGCCTTAGTGTATTGGATTAGAATTTAGAAAAGCTGTGTCAGATAAAATTGGATTATAGGGCTATACTGACCAATGGATACCTAAAGATGATGACAATTTATACACACACAACAAATTACACATTTAACTGGATAGTAGTTATCAAATGGTTCAAATGGTCAGCTAGTCATGGGTTGCCATTTACCAGCTGACCACAGAGGGCTAGAAATGTGTTAATACTGCACTACCTATCCGGCTACCTACAGTAAGTGGCTAGTAAGGCATTGCCATACAATATAGTAACGATAATAATAAACGTACTTCTCTTGTTTATCAGTCCCTGCACTCCCCACCTTGCCCTGTAGGTAGGGAAGGTCAGACTACCACATTGTAAAGGTGTTTTATACCTATTTGCTAAATTGGAGAATTGGTAAGAAGATCAGAACCTGAAAAGAGGGGCCAAACACCTCCCCAAAAAAACGATTGTACTCCTATTTTACTTCTAGGCCATAGGGCAAGAGAGGTCAGTTAGGTGTAGGAGATCTAAGGATACCAGGAAAGGGGGTGGGATGTTTTTTTAAAGTCGTCATTATTCAATCCCAATGGGGGACTGCATGGGTGCCTCTTATTTCTCACAGCAAAGCACTAAAAATGCAAGGTGTTAATATGCGAAGAATAAATACGCTTCCAATAAATTTATGGATTAAAGCAATTCATTTGTGTGTTTTTTTGTGCACACAAAGGACTCCAGTAGACGGATTAAAGATTTTCAATACATTGCTCAGTTGTTCAATAAAAGCCCTGTGTTTCCTTGTCAAATTTCATTTATTGCACAATCTACTTTGAGCTCCCGTTACGGTGAGCAATTTAGAGCAGGGCCCATGCTGGAGACTTTTATCAATACCTCTCGCTGCTTGAACTCTCATCTTTTTTTTTTTCATTTCCCTTCCCAACTACTTTTTCTTTAGACTTGGAAAAAAAATAAAAATACAGAACAATACCCCTGGCACAGTGCTGCATCAACAGTCAGAGGAGTCAGACAGGGGACAGTATGTTTTATAGGGACACACTTTAACCTCTAAACACATTTATAGCATTGCAAAGCTACTGAGATATAGTATATGAATAAACTCATTGTAATTAAGTGCTTATTGTAATGTTTAATACGAGTTGGATAGGCAGAGACTATTTGCATGTATGTATGTCTTTATTTACATAGCTCCATTAATATACATTAACAGCAGTAATACATGTGACAATCATATAAATAACAAATAACACATGGTGGGAAGAAGCGCTTCAGATATAAAAGGGACACTTAAGAAATGGAGTCCCTGCGCCGAAGAGCTTACAATCTAATTATAATATATGTCTGCGCTTCATTGTACCCTTGTAAAAGCCGATTTAAAACCTGTGGATCTTACAGATTTTCAGAAAATCCTCAAATTAGCCCAATTATTTTGACTGAAGCACCTGCGCTCAAGCAGGGGGCATACTTGAAACCTGGACGGTTAGTGGCCCTTGAGGACTGGAGTTGGGAACCACAGAATTAAACAGCCATTACATTGCTCTTTGCAGAGAATAAAGCAGTCTGCTGTTTACCTGCAAATGTTCTTCTTACTTTAATCTCTTTGGCTGCTCGAGTGACCAGGGATTGTTTGTAACTGTAAGGCCAAGACCCATACAGCCTTCGCCCGCGCGGAGGCTGTGATGTCACCCGCGTGAAGCGGGTGTGTTTTGCGTCCATGGGGGGCGTGCCCATGGGTGGCACGGAGATAGTCCGTCCTCATTGGGCGAACCGCTCACGTGATCTGCCTGCGTCCGGGCTGTCTATGGGCACGATCAATGCCTTTCGGCAATGTGATGGCGCCTCAGCGCGGTCTGCAGTATTATGGACCTGGCCTAATGCACTTTCCTCTTCTTGCTGTTTCCCAACAGCTGTTGAGTCCGGCTCCAAAGGGGATGTGCAAGTTAGCCTGCTCTGCTCATATTGGTTCTTTGTGCAGTGCAATGGAGTCTGGGTGTGAATGCAGGGAAATGTGTGCACCAACGCTTGCTGTTGTGTCAAATGTAGGACATTTGTGAATAAGCTGGACACAGATTGTTAGGCAAAGAGGTTTATCACACTTTACACAGGTAAAAGGGAGAAGAAAGTAGGCCCATCATTTGGTATGTCTCATTATAATGTGTGTCATGTATTTTCTCTCCGGTATCATGAGTAGGTTAATTGGCACAAGCTGGCAATGCCTCACTTGGCAACTATTGTGGGTAAAACAAGAGGATAGGGGGCTGTAGTGCCCCAAAAGTTCTGGGGCCTCCACGTCCCTTCTAGTACCCACCACTACAGTAAGCTTTGGCAGCGATACAGCTACGTGGGTGTCATTTTGCTCTGCTTGGCAGTGATTGATTTGCTCTGCTTGGCAGTGATTGACAGGCACGGAGCTGCAAAAAGTCACTTCCCAGAATTCCCAGGGGCAGCGCTCGCACTCGGACCACCAGGGTAGCAGCTCCATCGGCAATAGTTCTGCACCGGAAACTATTTGTTGTAAAGCTACTTAGATACGGTCCATAGACCCTAGTATAGTTCAAGACTCCCTGTAAATGATTGGAGCAAGCAGCGTGTTTTCCTGGCAAATTAACCATGTTACTCAACTGTAGTGATGCAATTCTAAATGGGTTAAACACGTACAGTAGCACCGCTTAACAAATATGGCCCTAAGACTTGGCGTTTGATGTCTAGCACTACAACTAGTTAACCAACAATTTTAGAGAATATAGCCGCCCTCATAGTTTCTCCCACTTCATAGACCAGACACTTCGGTACATGTTTTCTAAGCAATCCTATTTCATCATATAGAACATTCGCTTGAGGGGTGTCTTCTGGTATTCCATCTGCCCGATGGAATACCACCGCTTAGTAAACATGGGCTGCAATCAGAAGCCCTGTCTAGCAGACAGCCCTGGAAGCCCTTCTCACCCCCCCACCCCCCCCCCCCGAGAGGCTCCGTAAATAGATTGAAACGATGCGCTCCCAGCATTGTCAGTTCCAACCCCGGGAGCAATTGGATTCGATGCGCATGTGGAATTACAAGTCTGTGGCAAGGTATCTGCGATTATAGGTATGAATGTTTAATCAGAGATACCTGTAGGGAAAGAAACATATGAGGTCTAATGACTTGGAACATTGACCTCTGGAGATGAAGATATGATTATATGTTCCTGACTCCGGTGACATTCTGCATTCAAGGGCAGAGACGCGCAGCCTTTGGGAGCTGAGTTTGCAAGTGAAGAAAGCTGTGTTCTTTGTCAGTAGATGTGACTTGTCCCTCACTGAAGCATCTCATATAGCTGCAGTAGTTGCTTTCTGTGTACTAATAGCCCCAGTAAGCAAAATACACAATCATTTGAAAGCCCTTTGGTGTTGAACACCTTCTCTGCTATTGTTGACGCTTAAGACACTTGACTTAAAGGAGCAGTCCCCCTTATAAGCGTACGCCTGCCGTATATCACACAGCTTTTCAGCACAGGTTTAAGAAGTGCAGAGTCAGTAACCCTACTCACAGACGGCTATTTTGACCTTTTGGGTCTCAGTGTGAGGATGGTTATTCTGGCTATGCCGTGTGGAGCTGGAAGTGGTTACAACCGGACACAAAGAAAGTTTTGGTGAGTAATAAAGCCTCCAAAAAGGGGGGAGACAGCTTGACAGTGTTTTAAATGGAAGTCTATGTAGTTTAGCCAGTGTCATGCTTCCCCCCTCTCTGTATTGTATTCTGTATAATTCCCCTGTTCTGTAAATGGTTTTTTATACTGTAAATTGCTGTGTACATACTGTGCTGTTTAATAAATAAAATAGTAATAATGTCTCCCACACAAAAGAATTGACACTCTATGGTGACGTTATTGTGAAGAGGCTTTTTTGGTACTGTTTTATCTTTCTGTCTGTGCAACATTCAATAGGTAAATACTGTAAGGACCCCATAACACTTGGACAATAATCCGTATTCTCAGTGTTCGACAAACCTATACATTTGCTCGCCCCGGGCGAGTGGATTTAACCCCCGGGTGAGTAAATATTGGCCCAAGCAGCACACGTTTGGTACTAGGTGGCGAGTAGATTTTTTTGTGTGGCGAGTAGATTTTTTGGTGATTTGTCAACCACTGCGTATTCTGTACTGTCCATTATGCTTGCCCTTGGAAAGAACCAACACACAATATATGAGCCAGCACCCAAAACAAAACAAAAATCAACGCAAAAAAAATCTAAATATATGATGGTGCCTCCAGCGGTTATATCGATAACAATTCACAAAAATGGCTATATTACAAAAAATACATATTACCAACGTTCCGATCCATCAGGACCTTCATCAGGCCGTGGTTCGGTTTGTTACAAATGTAACGCAAATACCACAGTTATTTCTGTATGACTCCGTATATCAAAGCGTTTCTATGAAATGCAATGGTAATGTTGGTGCTGTGTATCCCAAAATATTACACTCGAGAGATCAATGAATCTGTACATCTATATGTTCTCCTTGCATACAGTACTTGTCTACTGTACATCTGTACCTTCTCCTTCCATACTGTACAGTTGTGACGGGAGGGGGTAACCAGGCTCTATAATAAAGGTCATGCCCGTTTTGGTTACCCCTGCTCCGTGTATAAGGGTCCAAGAGAGTTAGCTCTTGGGCCCAGTAACATTGTATTACTGCATTATACTGTCTGTAATAAAACCATTGTTTGTGCTTTTCCCTTTCCAGGCATGCCATCAAGCAGGTGTTGCTAGGGTATGAGTTTCAAAGGGGGATGTTGCGGAGGAACCGTTGACAGAATGTGACTAGGAGGTTGGGGTCTGGAGTTGTTGGTTCCCCCATAAATGTACCCGGGAATAATGCCTGATTCTCGGATACATGTAGGCACATTGTCCCGGCAATATCTCCCCTTGAAAACGCAAGCGCGACTCACCACTATGGTACCCTGCTTCAGCACAGCCCAGAAAGGAGAATGGGGCACAGGGATAAACATGTATTTCTGGAGCTGAGGGAATCCCTAGGTTAAGGGGGATACCCCAGCTAGTGCCAAGGTGACCCACAACCAGTGTAGTGTTTGTGGGTGCCCCAACCGTATATAAGGTTGGGGGGGGGGGGGGAGACTCTGAGTCCAAACTGAGTCACAAGGAAACATGTGTGGGGAAATAAAAAGCAGGCAGAAAAAAAGAGAAAATGTTCCTTTTCTGTTCCCTGTACCCCAAGACTCATTATACTTTAATGTAGTGTAATATGTTTTTACATTCGGAACCGATGTCCAAACAGGCTGCCTGAGCTAGCCCATAGGTGCCGGTATGTCTGCTGGACATCGAGGTTCAAAGCAGTCTGAGGATCCCCAGAGGTGTGAACAGCATTTGGTCAACGGGGAAAGGCGGAGAACTAGGTCCGGAGATCAATGGCAGTCCTCCAGGATGCCACTTGTTCTGCCAGACCTAGTGGAACCTGCCCGGCGGGTGGCATTGGGATGGCTGGGGGGGGGGGGGGTGGGGTGTATGTGGCAGGCTTGTGCATTCCTCTTGGCTGTTTCGAATTTCCCGTTTTTTTAGCCAGCTCGGCTCCGATTGTTTTTTTGGGAACGTTCCCACACGCTGATTCGCTGTCCGCTCGGCTCCTATTTTATGAATGAAGAAGAGAATACTATAAGAAGCTGTGAGCCAATCAGATGGTGTGTCCCCCTTGAGTCTGAGCTGAAAGAGTGCGGGCGGGCTTTTCAAAGATGCTTTGTTTGTAATAGCAAAGCAACCGGCTTCGATTTCAAGCCTGAAAAGCCTGCCCACCAGAAACTACGTCCCAACTTTTGCGCCCAAGTTCTCAGAAACGAACATAGCGGACTCGGCTGGGATTTTATGCCGATTTGAGTTCCAGGAGATTCATGAGTGACCAAGTTCTCAGAAACGAACGTAGCGGTGGCGTGTGGACTTTTATGCCGATTTGGGTTCCAGGAGATTCCGGGCTAAGTCCCGGTCAGGGTAAAACTCTCCCATAGAGTTCCCTGTACCTAGGAAAGTCTAGTTTTCAACCCCAGCCCCAAAGTAAGTGTGTCTTTTCGTATGTATTTTGTATTTCATTGTGTGTAAGCGAATTTATGCCGAATAAATTACAATTTATTTCTCTACCTTTGTTTTGCTCAATGAATGATCCCGTTAAAAAGGTGTAAATAACCTGGTCTCCTATGGCAACAGTACATTCCTAGTCTACTATACATCTGTACCTTCTCCTTCCATACATTGCTGGTCTACTATACATCTGCACCTTCTCCTTCCATACATTGCTGGTCTACTATACATCTGCACCTTCTCCTTCCATACATTGCTGGTCTACTATACATCTGCACTTTCTCCTTCCATATATTGCTGGTCTACTATACATCTGCACCTTCTCCTTCCATACATTGCTGGTCTCCTATACATCTGTACCTTCTCCTTCCATACATTGCTGGTTTCCTATACATCTGTACCTTCTCCTTCCATACATTGCTGGTCTACTATACATCTGTACCTCCTCCTTCCATACATTGCTGGTTTCCTATACATCTGCACCTTCTCCTTCCATACATTGCTGGTCTACTATACATCTGCACCTTCTCCTTCCATACATTGCTGGTCTACTATACATCTGCACCTTCTCCTTCCATACATTGCTGGTCTCCTATACATCTGTACCTTCTCCTTCCATACATTGCTGGTTTCCTATACATCTGTACCTTCTCCTTCCATACATTGCTGGTCTACTATACATCTGCACCTTCTCCTTCCATACATTGCTGGTCTACTATACATCTGCACCTTCTCCTTCCATACATTGCTGGTCTACTATACATCTGCACCTTCTCCTTCCATACATTGCTGGTCTCCTATACATCTGCACCTTCTCCTTCCATACAGTGCTGGTCTACTATACATCGTTATGGTACCTTCTCCTTCCAAACAGTGCTGGTCTACTATACAGTACATCTGTACCTTCTCCTTCCATACAGTACTGGCCTACTGTGCATCTGTACAGTACCTTCACCTTCCATATAGTGCTGATCTCCAGTAACAGGATTCATTAATTATAATAGGGGTTCTCTCCAGCGAAGAACTTAACTTGATAAAATGTTAATTTTTAGAGGTGTCCAGTGTACAGCATTACTTACTGTACTGTGTGTTTTACTTCCAGGGATAACCAGTCAAGCCTTGGGTCTGTAATAAGCCTGCAGCAGACGGCAAGTGTCAGGTCCTGGTTGGCATCACCTTCTGGAAGCAGTGTGGATGGACGCTTATCAAGACAGTCAACATCTGATCATTTGAGTGCTCACAGTCTAGGGTAAGAGATTGTGTGAAACAGCTGAGTAAGTATTTGGGTGATCTTGGCCGTGTGTGTCACCAGGAAACATATTCAGTCTCACTCATTAGAGGCCTCAACCCCTACCATCAGTTGCCTCGTGTTTAAAGGAGCAGTCCCTCCTAGGACCGAAATGTACTAATGGCTGTTACATGTTAAAGTTAACGCAGCACCGCCGGAGGGAGCGCTGAGTGACCATGTCCCTGCTGAGCTGTCTGAGTCAAGGTAAGGAAACTTACAGAGGCCCTGCACGGTCCCTGGCATTTAATTTAAATGCTTTGGGGAACAGTATGTGGCCTCTTTAAGTGCCGCGCACCCCTGATCTAGGGTGTGGTCTGCCTGCCTGCAGAATGAGGGAGATAACCCTTCAGTACAGTGCCTCACAATGTATATGTATACGCATGCACATCTCTAAAGATGTCTGCACATCCCTCTGTGATAGGCTGATCGACCAGTCACTCACCCAGCAACAGCCAATGAGACTGCACATCCTCTGTACGAGACTGCACATTGACTGTTACATCTTCATTGTCACATATGACGTGTTTTTGAAGTTCAACTTGGAGTTGAAGAATACAAGAACCGGACTCTGCACTTCGGGCATGGATTTATTATAATTCCCTACACTGCATTGTCTTTGTAAAGCGCTGAGTAGACAGTCTGCACTATATAAATAAAGATATACATACATCTGCCTCTGTGATAGACTGAGCTGCCTCTCACTCACCCAGGAAACACTGAGGGAGGGGATTTTAATTGCAGTGGAGACAGCAAGGAGACGAAGCGGCAAATGAGAGGAGGGAGCACAGAGAGGAGCAGACACAGTAATGTGAGGAGTGCAAAGAGGAGCAGGGCATGATGGAGGGGGGTAGGAGACAGAGAGACAGTGGAGAGCAATGTGCACATGGAGGAGGAAAGACAGGAAGGTGAGTAGGAGGAAACAGATACAGCAAGGAGAGGAGGAGACAGATGAGTCGGAGAGGAGGGAGTGTAATGTGCACAGAGAGGAGCAGACAGTAAGGCAGGGAGTGCAAAGAGAGAGGAGGAGAGACAGCAAGGTCAGTAGGAGGAGGAAACAGAGAGACAGCAAGTAGAGGATGAGATAAGAAGGCTAGGAGGGAGTATAGTGTACAGAGAGGAGCAGACACAGTAAAGCAGGGAGTGCAAAGAGGAGAAGGGCACGATGGAGGAGAGAGTAAGGTGGGGAAGGGGGAACAAGAGACAGCAAGGCATTACAGGGAGGGGTGAAAACAAAGAGTAATGTTCAATTAACAACCTTTCAGATCTCCTAGAGCAGCCTATGTTACGCCAGGTACAGCTAGTGTGTATGTGTGTGTATATGTGTGTGTGTGTATATATATATATATATATATATATATATATATCAACTGTAAATATTCCTGTATATTCATTTTCATGTCTTAGACAGGTCTGCAACCCTGTCTTTCACCATTATCACCCAGCAAACAGCACTTCCACTGCAGCAAGGGATTCTGGGAAATGACATGCAAATGAGCACACAGTGCCACTTTTTATCTCATGCTCACATTACATGAGCAACCCTTAGCCAATGCATGCTGCTTTAAACACAGCTTTTAAGCAAGGACTTGGGAGATGCAAAGTCAGTTAACCCACTCACATATATATATATATATATATATATATATATACACACACACAGTATAGACACACACACGTGGTGTGTACATATACACAAACGCATATTCAGGCACTGTATATGTATGATTTTTTATTCTTTTTTGTTTTTCTTCTTACAAAATGACACTTCAAACAATTCAAAGTATCATGTGAAACATCCGAGACATAATTAAAAACAGAACATTTGCAACAAAGGGCTTGTCCAAACAGGGAACAGTTTATGTGAAATGCTCAATGTGAAGCCTCTTGTGAGATGAAACCTCGACGATATGAAAATAACTGATTTCATTTAGCCTTGAAGTCTGAACTCCCGGCCTGCGTTTGCAAGATGAATATTTTAATTCGCTGTTTCAATAGTTGGTATACTCAATGCTACTCTGAATTACAAACACAGAGTGTGATGTGGCTGAAAATCAGAGGTCAACAGCATTCTAACCAGCCAGCGAAACGTGTTGGGGGAAAGATTCAATACAACAATGGAATGGTGATCCATTCACGCGTTTCGTTGAGTGAACTTTTGTTTATAGAGAATAAAGAGAATAAATAAGGAGGAACCAGGAAGAGTTGACCCTGGTGGGCAATATAATTAACTGAAATCTATAGTCCCTTTTAGGCATAGACTGCTTGACCTGTTATTTACCAAAATAATTATACTGGGTTCGTCAAAGTAAAACATTCCCATTGGATTCCTTTTGTTTATAATTATAGTGATATTTTGCATTAGTTTTCCCGCACTCCTCATGGACTATAGTGGTTAAAATTCTGTTTATTTTTTTCTGTTAAAATACCACGTTTTGGTATTTCACTGAATTGTGTATTTGGGGTCGACATCTGCATAGCACAAAGGAGCAGGATTATGGTTTAATACTTTAAGTCTGCATTTCCAAACTTTAAGCACGTTTTAGCCTAAACATATTCTGTTGATCTAGTATATATATTTTTTTTCATTAATAAAATGTCGTAAAAAGGTATCTTATATATGATGGTGAATTATTATGTAGATGACAGAGGTAATTTATCAGTAACTTAGCTCAAAAACCTGGCACCTGTATTATATAAACAATCCCATGCAAACACCATTTCTTTGATGAAGTTGGGAGACAATGACAAACAGCATCAATGTATCTTCTTGTGTCTCCATGTAACCTCAGAAAGAACTTCTCTTGGCCTCCATACACCATAGTAAATATGTATGTATAGATCTTTATTTGTATGGCGCCATCCATGTACTGTACATAGAGCTTCACAGCAATAATACATGGGACATAATAATAATACTAAAAGACAACATGGGAATAAGGGCTTCAGACCTAAAAGTAATCTTTCGGAGAAGGAGTCTGTAGGACACAGGGAGACGTACGGTATTTAAGGGAAAATAAAGTTGGCTTTTATGCAGTCTTTTAACAGTACAGCTTTATATCAGCATGCATAACAAAGAAACAGCCTACCCCTTTGTAAGGGCTTACTCACACTTCCCCAGTCCCTATCTGCAGGGCTGGGAGGAAAGGCCTCTTACCAACCTCTAATCCAAAGTCCAAAGAGGTACCTTTAAGCAGGGGGTCTTTCCCTCAGTCCGGGTCTGGGTTGGTGTCCGTGGGGTGCACCCTCTGGCAGGTTCCAGAGTCCACTGTGTCCTGGAATAGAGGGTCTGGTTCCCTGGGATCTCTCTGATAGCACACACCTCCTTAGTGCTAGAGAGATCCCCTACAGATTAAGCAGAAGGCTTTTCTATCTGACTGATGAGCCAGGTAGAGACTGGCTAATTGTCTGTAGCTGCAATTAACCAGCTCCCTGCTGGACTTATAAGACAAATACAGGCTTTTTATTGGCAGCCCTACTTAGACAGGAGTTAAGGCCTTGTCACAGAGTCCCTGCCCCGAAGAGCTTACAATCTAAGTGGTTAGTGGAGAGAACTTACAGAGACTGCAGGAGGGTGTATTAACCCCGTAGGTGCCCCATGATATAGCTACCACAACATGAGGCCTGGCACTCCCGAGGAGAGATCCCAGGATTGCAATGTGCCTGAAGGGCTATTACCCTTGGGTGCCGCAAACACTCCACCACTCCAAGAGTTAAAAAGGCAATCCAAGCGCTTTTTTTCTGCATTTCTATTTATTTTTTTACACAGGATTGCAGCTAGGGGCCTGCGGAGCTGAACCCCATCAATTTCAGCTCTGGTGACACCCTGTTTCCAGAGATACATACCGCAGTTGGAGGGTGCCGGTAGCCGCTCCGGCTGTGTAGCAGGGATCACGTAATGGCCGCTTTTCAACGCTCCCGCGTCCTGCGGGCCAGTAGGACGCTGTGACATCATCCGGTGCAGCTTCCTATTGGCCTCTCGTGACGCGGGAGCTTTAAAAAGCAGAGCGATACCGGCACCCCATTTGGAGGCAAGTATCTCTGGAAATGAATGGGGTTCAGCTCCCTAACTTCAACCAAGTGTAAAAATAAATAAATACAATAAATCAATGTTTAGATGTTTTTATTCCCCCTTTAAAATAGCTACAGCCCAGTGTGTTTCTTGTTCCCCTTTTGTCACCGTTAAGACCTGTAGCCTACAAGTCTGACGAGTGGCCAAAGGGGAAACAATGTTGAAAGTTGCCACAGGAAGCTCTCATCTTTATTGCTAGGAAACGATCCCACATACCCACCCAGGGAGCAGGCCTCAGGAGAAGCCCCGTGCAGGCTCAGAATCATTTCTCAGTGGGAAAGACTTGTGAAGCTTGAAATGCAGTTTCCCGGCTTTAGACTTGAATACGTGGCCGACAAATGCCTAATGATGGCCATGAACAGGAAAGCAGCTCAGCCTGAACCTCTCCAGCTATAGTCACTTTCCTTTCAAACCGAGCAATTTGACAATTGAAGCAGCCGTCCTATTTGAACTCCTATTCAATATGCGGGGGGAGTCTGCCCCTTTGCTCAAGAACATTTCAGGCGCGTTAAAATGAATGACGGCCGTTTCCCAGCATAGTAAATAGGTGAATTAAGCTCAAGTGCAAAGACCTTTTTCTGACCGCAGTCGCCTTTACCTTTTCCGCTTTCAATGCTAATCCCGCACTTCACTTGCAGCTTGCAACTGCAGAAAGAAACGTGTGGAATATATGTTGCCGGAACGACTAAGTATGGCTACCGTTGCAGTGCTCAGCTCTACATTTTTACCTCTTTTACAGCTGGGTCGTGTATAATCTGCTGCATTCTTTAGACATAACAGGCACCCAGCAATAACCATACACACCTTTGGCTTTTAGGCACATTGACATGTGCCACTTACATGTAGAACCTTGCATAGGCTCTGGGGATAATTATATATATATGCCCAACTGCCCATTTAGCCTGTTATTGAGCCGAAATCTCTCGTTGAAGCCAACAAGAGATTTAATCCAATAATGGCAAGAACAGCGGCGTATACAGAATATATAGAATTACCCCATTTGTCTTATGCCCATACAAGCCAGGATGTAAATAAACACTGGGGCTATAACCAGTGAAACCATTATGTATTCCTGGCAAAAACCGCAGGGCGAGTAAGTAAGTAGTGTGTCCTTCATTCGCGTTAACGAACTCCTTTTAGTATATTCTATGGTATTTGCTGTTCTGTTTCTTGAGGTTTGGTCATTGGCTAATGAATATACCTAAAATGATAAAACTAACAATACACATATGAAACCGGGCTTTTTATAATTGAGTGTTTCATTGTGTGTCTCTAAGGCAGTGTCTTTAAACCAGGGTTCCTAGGAACTCTTGGGTTCCGTGGACATTCTTAAAGGGTGCCCTGCAATTTTCAGGTCATTTGAAAATTCTACCAAATACAGAAGAATTTACATTGCATCTAATCTCAGACACACTATGAGAGAGGGTTGGGGTCATTTACAATGCATCTGATCTCATATACACTATTAGAGAGGGTTGGGGTTCCTTTCAATGCATCTGATCTCAGATGTGCTATTAGAGAGGGTTGGGGTCATTTACAATGCATCTGATCTCATATACACTATTAGAGAGGGTTGGGGTTCCTTTCAATGCATCTGATCTCAGATGTGCTATTAGAGAGGGTTGGGGTTCCTTAAAATTCATCTGATCTCAGACGCGCTATTAGAGAGGGTTGGGGTTCCTTACAATGCATCTGGTCTCAGGCGCACTATTAGAGAGGGTTGGGGTTCCTTACAATGCATCTGGTCTCAGGCGCACTATTAGAGAGGGTTGGGGTTTCTTACAATGCATCTAGTCTCAGACGCGCTATTAGAGAGGGTTGGGGTTCCTTACAATGCATCTGGTCTCAGACGCGCTATTAGAGAGGGTTGGGGTTCCTTACAATGCATGATCTCAGGTGCACTATTAGAGAGGGCTTTGTGAATCTGGTAGATGGGAATTCCTTTCACCCATGGAATTCTGCAGATCAGCCTCAAAAAGGCAGGTTCAGGTTTTTGTGCTATTACTTAAAATCCATCCAACGGATTCTGAATCCGAAACAGCAAACGTAATTAATATGGGAAGAGGAGTCTGGCTGTCACCACCACTCATACTAATATATATATATATTTATTTTTTTTAAACTAGAAAATAATATGTAACAAAATACAATAAAAAAAAAAAAAGTCACTCCCTTCCCAAACCCCAGCAGCACACCCTCTCCCTTCCCAAACCCCAGCAGCACACCCTCTCCCTTCCCAAACCCCAGCAGCACACCCTCTCCCTTCCCAAACCCCAGCAGCACACCCTCTCCCTTCCCAAACCCCAGCAGCACACCCTCTCCCTTCCCAAACCCCAGCAGCACACCCTCTCCCTTCCCAAACCCCAGCAGCACACCCTCTCCCTTCCCAAACCCCAGCAGCACACCCTCTCCCTTCCCTCACCAGAATGAGTGTGCAGGCAGAAAGTGGCAGTATTTCTATCTCCTGTTCTCGGATTCAGATTAATTCAGATTTGAATTTAAGTTGAATCCGTCTACGGATCCTTTCAAATCCGTGCAGTGGATACCAAACAACGGAGTTTGAAGATTCCAGGCGGCCTTCCAATGACGTAATCCGATGGCGGGTTTCATTACGCGGATCGCATTTGACCGGGAAAATCTGTGGGTCAGATTCATACAGGTTGGCCCTTCTCTAGAATGTTGTCTTTACTGGGAACTTGACGGTCAAACCCCAGATCTTCTAAAACAGTGGTAAACATGATATACTACGAGGGCCACATTTTACCCACAGCTGCCTAAAGTCAGCTTGCTGGTGAAGGCTTTCCCTCTCTTTTTCTTACACTGGGAACTAGTATTTGCCAGCGCACTGTCATAAGCACCTATGGAAGTGTGGAGAACCAATGGTAGTGTGGAGAACCTATGGGAGTGTGGAGAACCTATGGGAGGGGGAGAATCTATGGTCCATGCCAGCAACATCTCTACTCGCTGTGCACTGGGGAGAGAGCGGGAACAGGATGCTTGGGTGGCCAATGGTTTGGGGACTGCATGTAACGAGTGCTCACCACAAAGAAGACGGGATCGCAAGGCTGAAGTGGGGATGTTGGTAACCACCAGCCTACAACTGGGCAGCCTCGTCCGGAGTGCAGAGTGGTAGTCGTGTAGCTGGGTCAGGGTTGGAGATGTCAGAATTGTCGAGGTACTTGCCGTGGTCTATTATTGGAGAGATCGGATAGTCGTTATGCGGTGCCGGGGTCCAGGGGTATAGAAGGTAGAAGTCCAAATGCATGCTGAGGTCAAAGGTCAGAGAAGCGGAGGTCCAGATACAAGCCGAGGTTAAAACAGGAACAGGATAAGCAAGACAAGACAGCAACAGTGCAGCAGGGTGTATGAGGCAAACACTAGTACACAATCAGAGGTTTATGCTCAGCCAGTTTGCAGCAGGACAGACAGCCAATGGTAGGGCAGCACACAGCTGCAGGGTAATGACCAAGAACCGCCCCTAGACATATTCAGTCCACTGGTAAACAGGGGCGGGGAGAAGTGCAGGTGGGGAATAAGTGCTGATGCAATTAACCCAACGTGTGCCCAAGGTAGCGCGGCGCCTGCGCGTAGCTTGCGTGCAGTGCGCCTCACCCATGACATAACGAGGGAGGAGCCTGATCAAGGTCCATGCGGTGTCCCCCAGCCTGGCAGAGCGGTGCGCATTAGGCGCTTCGTCACGGGGCGGAGCCTAAGCGCGGGGCGTGCAGTGTCCCTCAGCCTTGTAGTGCGGCGTGCGTCACCCGTCACGGGAGCAGGACCGACGGGACAATCCTTACACTGCAGTGAAACCCCGAGGACCGCCTGTTGCCCACCAACGTTGTAAACAATAATAACAGATTGGTTGCGGTATAAGTGTTAGACCAATTGCAATTGCGCAAAAATAAAGAGTTATTTAATATGTAACCATTCTTGTATGACAAGCTGCAAAACCAGTGAAAAATAAGCACACCATTTGTGATGCTGGCCTTTCATCCACGATTGGTGGATCCCCTTCGAGATTTCAATTGGGTCCACTTTTTAAGCCCACAGACTGGTAACATGGCATTAAGGCACAGATGTACAAAAGGGTGCTAAGCGTTAGCATGCCTTTACTGCCCGTCATATGAATGGGAGCTGAGTCGTGTTAAAGCTTAGCACCCTTTGGGGTATCTAGGTGTAAGAGTGGAGGTCTCTGTATGGGGACAGAACATTAAATGGCAGTGGCTTTAAACTGTCAGGTTAAACGGAAAGGTTACAGACCTCATTCATGTGAGTTATTCACATGCCTCCCACTGTAGTGTGAAATCTCCTGACAACATCACAGCTGAGTCACTGGCGTTCTGTCTCCCTCCTGCCGTCTTTGACAAACGCAACTTGGGGATAAAAGTTTGTTTCAGACAAATTAATATAAAGTAACTTTTCTGCCAGGAAATTAGTGCCTTTCTTTTATCATGAACAGTACACTCCTTCCCCAACATGTTTTTTTGAGATGGCTACAGTACAAACATAAGTGTGTACTTCCCTACTAAGGCAAAGCATGCTGGGGAGCAGTGTTGGTCCTTTCTTCCATGTAGTAAAATAACAGAGAGAGAGGGAGTGGGGGGTATGATAGCTTTTATTGGACCAACAAGTAGTTGATATGTTACAAGCTCTCAGACCTGATGAAGAACCCTGAGAGGTTCGAAAGCTTTGTAACATTTCACTATTAAGTAATACCTTCTTCATTTGGACCAATAAAATATATTTTAAAGCCGTTGTCCACACTGATGGACATTTTTTTTGTATGGCATTTTCAGAGACCAGTTCTTGCACTTTCCACACCTGTTTTTACTTTTAAAATCTGAGGCTTCGTTCTTGAGATGATAGAGTTTGAAATATTAAGTGTCCAGGAGGCTGAAAGGAGGTTCGCTTCAGAGCTTCTCGCAGTCGAAAGGCTACCATGGTAACCCCAGAGTCGAGAGATTAAGAAACCCCTGTTTTTTAACCCTAGAAAAGCTTTAATAAAAAGTAAATTAAAAAAAGAGCGGGACATGCTCAGGGGGCAAGATACTAACATTATAGGCAATCAACTTATACAGGCTTCTGGGGGATTGCTGCTTTAAAAACAAGCTTTTGACTCGGGTACTATTGAAGTACCTTTTCGCACATGTGCAACTGGACTAACCAGAACCTATTTCACGAGGAAGAGACGGGAAATAAAAGTACAGTCCTTTCAAGTATATCTAACAAACGTTGTTCTCTTTCAAACCTCTCATTACAACTCGCGTTACAAGCATTGAATCATTAGACATAAAAAAATATATGGAAGCTACATATAATGCATGGCTACAGTAAAAGTAATTTTGGCATAAAACAGATGCACAAAAGTATAGCAAATTCACGAGCGCCAATATAGAAAACCAATGTTTGTGTGTTTTGCGTTGTGCGTGTCGACTTTTTTCACAAAGAAGAAAAAAAAGGGCGGTGGGTGGCGTTAGAGGCGGAGTTCAGATGTTGCCTGTGACGCACATTGGATGTAGCCAACTTTATCTTACTTACTGATAACGCAGAGTGCCGCATTATAACGCAGAATATCACAGAGCTTCCATAGGATTCCATGGCAGTGATACCGCAGAATATCACAATATATCCCACTATAACACGCCAGTGCTTAAAATAACCCGGTCAACATCTGCATGTAAATCGTACTGTATGTGATAAACACACACAGTCCCTGCAAGCTCAGAACCCAAACCCACCACACCGTACAGCAGCGCTGCGCAAACGTTTGCAGCTGCGCCCCCTTCCTGGGAGCCGCAGCGTTCGCGCCCCTCCTCCCCCAGAGGCACGGCTTCAAATGACGTTGCGGGTCACTATGACGTCCTATGACGTGTGACGTCACATGACCCCGACGCCGCGTTGCCATGGCGACGCGTCGCCGAAGACCCGGCTGCCAGTAGGTAAGTGAGGTTACAGAGGCCTCACGCCTCCCCCGGCATTAAATGAAATGCCCGGGGGAAGAGCGCGGGGCCTCTAACAGCCCGCGGCCCCCCCCCCCTGCAAATTCTCCCGCAGTTTGCGCACCGCTGACATACAGTATCTGTGTCAAAAGGATGGCTACTGGGATTGTGAGCAGATGTATATACACTGTAACAAAAGCCCCAGTGCTACATCCAATATGACAAATTATATAGTTAAATACTTATCTGTTTTTCTCTTCATAAGTGAGGGTCATTTAGTTAAATTCTTTCTCCTATCCCCCCAATACAGGGAGACCTGTCTTAATAGACTGCTCATTCACAGGGCCATGACACGACCTGCCATTTACAAAGTGGGACGAGTGAGCTTCAAACCAAGTGTCATATTAAGCTTCGAGCGTGCGTCCCTTGTGTGCGCCGTTAATGTGTCAACCTTTTCCGACGAGTGTTTCTTGGCGTAAAAGACAAATGCAAGTAGACGCAACCGGCGTACTGCGTTCATCTGCAGGAACATGACGCACACCATACATGGAATAAAAAAATATGTAGGGGCATAATGACATACCAACTTAGATTGTAAGCTCTTCGGGGCAGGGACTCCTTTTCCAATGTCTACTTGTATGTATGATGTGCTTATTCCGATTAGGTCACGGGTGTTACTGCTGTAAAGCACCAAGCACATGGATGGTGCTATACAAATAGAGATATACGTACATACCAAAAGATACCGCTAATAATTTTAGGTAAGGATTTTTGGACTTTTTCAAATCAATAGGAAACACAAGTGTTTATACAGTCCACAGCCCGCAATGTTTCCCGCGATCATCACTCATTAACTCTTGTAGCTGTCGGTGGTGGCCATGTTGTTTTATCCCAGGGGAGCGGTCAATCAAAAGGCAAACTAATTTTTGTGATGAATAGAAACAACGGAGGCCTCAGGGGGATTTCTTTCTTTAAAATCTTGATTCCCCCGCCCCAAGTTATTAGCTACGCTATGCATCAACATCTTGACTACCAGAGGGAGGTGCAAATGCATTTCGGATCTTTCTAGAACCGAAGGTTGTAATATATCAGAAATATTCAATATATCAACAAGCACAGGAGTTCAATCTGCCCTTTTAGATTATATAAATTGTAGATGGGCAAAGGTTTTGCCATCATTCAAATTGCATATTCTTTATTTTTTTTTTAAATTTTATTTGAGGGTTTTTTTAAAGCCATTAGATTAAAAAAATTGGAATACTTAAAAGTGTACAACAAGCGACAGAGAAGCCCAATGCTACATCCAATATGACAAAAATACACAGTAAAATACTTATATATTCTCTTTAGTTTAACCCTTTGGCCAAAGCGTTGTAAGGCAGACCCTGTTCACAGGTCCTAACACTACATGATAAAATACTAATATACCTCTATTAGGATTAAAATTCTCATTTACCTCTATTAGGAGGAGAAAGACCACAGTGGGTCTATATCCAGTAGAATGAAAGGACCTACTCACTTGGGAAGAGGGGAGGGGCGAGCTTAAAACCTGGGAAGGAGGAGCCACTAACCTCCAACAGCTGAGACAGCTGAGAATAAGTGTGTTTTTTGAATACTTAAAAGTGCACAGAAAAAACTTTTATTTGGAGACGGAAGTTCACCCATGTTTGTGATTTTACAGAATTGTTCCTTAAAAAGGTGTCAAAAATAACGTGTCCCAAATTTACACAGGTTTATCCATCTCTAAAAAAAAATGATGTCAGAGTTACACATCAAATACATTATTTCCATAGCAAAGGAAAAATGAGGAAGCCTGAGTATATTTCACTTTTTTTTTAACGGAAATTCGCAATGAAGCCAAAACATGTTCTTTTATATTCCTCGAGAAGCTTATTCTGTATCTCTTCTTTGTAAAGAAAATCTGGCTCCTGATTTCGTTGTTGTTTCTGAATGTGAGTGTTTGGTTTTCCTGTGCGTGTCGTTTCTTGGCTGATTTTCATGAATCTGCTTCATTCCACTTGGAGATTGTAAATCATTTCTCATTTCATATGCACCCCTAGCAGAACATCGTTGGAAATAAATTATGATAAAGGCTTCGTGCAATCTTTGGGAAGCGGGTTTTTCTTTCAGCTGGCAAAGTGACAAAAATCTGAAAATATTGAAAAATTAAAAATCAAATGACTTGCTAGCATGCTATAGAAGATAGATAATGATAAAAGATAGGTCCCCCAAACCTCTATGTAATACAGTACTCAAAACCTCTAGGGAGTCTGTGTAAAAAGGATTGTAAGCGAAACGTATTCACTCTGTTTCCTATAACACCATTGTCATTATCTTACAGTGGTTACAATGCAAACAAGGATTCTGGGTAATAACTTGCAAATGAGCATACTGAGAGTGTCACTTTTAGCTTCCGATCCATTTTAAACATACACTCCCTAGAGCAGAAGTGGCCAACTCCAGTGCTCAAGAGCCACCTACAGGATATCCCTGCTTCAGCACAGGTGGCTTAATCACCACAGCAGGTGATTACATCTGTATTTTTATCTTATAATCTTTTCAGGGCAGGGATGTCTTTTCCTGATGCTTAGCCTAAACTTGATTGTGTTATCCCTGCCTGTATTGTAATGTCTGGTCTGTAAAGCAAAACATACACAATTGACGCCATATAGCGTAAACAAGATAGATGGATATATACGTTGATAGTGGAATGATCTTTGATGTGTTTCAAATCTTATTTAAACCCCTGAAGAAGTCACTTCTCACTTTATTTCCCTGGGTCTCGGGCACTCTATTTGATTGTGAGCAACAAAGATCAGCCATTCATTGGCGTTAAAAATACTGTCCAAAGCCCTGCATGTCCTGCCCGTACTATGTAATGCTGTCATTATTAATGTAAGCGATATCTTGTACGTCAGTGGTTCCCAACTCCAGTTCTTACGGTCCGCTAACAGGCCAGGTATTAAGGATATCCCTGCTTCAGCACAGGAAATTCACTCAAAATGATTAATCCACCTGTGCTAATGCACTTTGAAACCTGGCCTGTTAGCAGTCATTGAGGTCTGGAGTTGGGAACCACTGCTGTAGGTCTTTTGTGATGGGCAACTCCAGTCCTCAAGGGCCACCAACAGGTCAGATTTTAAGCATATCCCTGCTTCAGCACAGGTGGCTCACTGAGTTGCCAAGCTGAATATCCTCTTTGCAAATATACCAGTTCCAAATGAGAAAATATCCACTCTCTCACATGCAATGTCTTGCATTGCACACACAGCGCGTCAAGCACCACTCAAATTAATTGAAATATCTTCTTGTTTTGCAGGCCCAAGGACTTAACAGATCAAGACCTGAGCAGACCAAGTTCTTCGTTGAGTGCTGGAGGGAAAGATTATGGAAATAATGTGGGGGCCCCAGAATTTGAGAACACAGCAAAACAATCTGAGCTGAAGCTGGGAAACATAACTCCAACGCTAGGGAGAAAACGTACTCCACCAGCAGAGGACACATTCTCGCGTTCTTCATCTGCTCTCTCTGAGTTTCTGGATGAGCTAAGAAAGAAGAGGGCTTCTGAAACAGACCAGGCATCTCTAGTTTTAGAGGATACATCTTCACTGCCTATTTACCGAACAACTGGGGCGTCTTCTCTGAGACGTTGCACAACACTGAAGGATGACGATGAGGAGGATTTCTCTCTTGCACTTGGGAAACTCTCAGAAGACAGCAGACCTTCTGCAAGCCAAGGATTAATGCGTTCTTCAAGTCTTCGGAGCTTGCCGTCTGAAAATGCTGATCCTACGCTCTCCCCAGCTATTAAACGAATGGCAAAGTTTGGCTCCTGTGAATCTCTCCACCAACCTCAAAGTAATGAAGGCATCAAGCAAAGCTCTTCTACATTAGGAACAGACAGTGGTCATTCTGTAAGAGTAAAACCTTGGAGAAGGTGTCTCGAAACATCAGTGGAAGATACTGCTGAAGACGATTTTGGGAAACAACCTCTTGTATTCCAAAACAAGCGCTTTTCCAAGTTGATCGATGAGGGGAATGAGGACAACTCCTCAAACTGGAATGTACCAAGTCTCAGTTATGAGAGGAAATTAACAGGAGATTCGGATGACATCCTCCCTGCACTTCGAAAGGCTCAGTCAACACAGAACTTATCCAGGTATTCTAAGGATAGGAAAGAAGGCCAGCGACCACTCAGTGTCCATTTTGGGGATCTACCTTCATATGAAGCCAGCCTTTCCTCCAAAGGTTTAAAAAGTGCCTTAAAGAAAAGTTCAAGCTTCGGGGAAGATCTAGGGAATCTGTCCGATTCATCATCATCTTCTGGTTCCGTGACCTCTTGCAAAAGTGCTGATAGCATCAAAAGCAGGCCTCGGGTTCAAAGACTGGAAGGAGAAGGCTATTCTGGGAAGACGATGACATCCGAAATTGCTCAGGAAAATAAGAGGCCTGAAGCAGAAGGCAAAGAAGATGATGTAAATAGCATAATGATGAAGTACCTGCGGAAAATAGAAGAGGAGCAAGGTTAGTACGTGCTAACTTAGTGAAGCAGCAATAAAGATATAGACATGTAGCAGGCTTCCTTGTTCCCCCAGATAACACAACATATCCCATTATACAGTAGAATATCATAGAGTTTCCAAAGGATTCATGGCAGTGTCGGTGTTGAACATCACAACTTATTCCACCATATCCCAACAGAAGGGAAGCCTGATACATTTGTACATACAGAAATTAGTTTACTTTTCATTTTATAAATTTACTTTCTTGACAGGAATCAATTTTAGCATAAAAATCACGTGCTTCTGCATTAATTGTCAAATCATTTTTATTTTTATTAATGCATTTGAATGATAATGCCTTGGATAAATATTAACAGTAATGTGGAGCAATGACATACTGGACTGACTCCTAGTACTAATCGGTTCAAGTATTTAGTCTGCAGTGTTAAGCATCAATATTTAATTAACAGCTATTACAATCAAAGAGCAAGTCACAGTTAACCGATCATCGGCTCAATAACGGTGAGTCCGACCAGTTGAAGTTCTCTAAATGTAGTGAAATTGACATAATCAGTCGCCCTCTGGTTAATCTGGGAACATCTCATCAAGAGCAGGAAAAAGGCAGAGTAAATGGAACATGGACCTGCAAAATTGGACCAGGTTTGAGAAGGAGTGTAAAGCTACTTCAGATCACGGACCATGTACTTATGACAGAAACTAGTGACCTTGAATTACCTTGAATAAGTCAATTTGTCTGCCTTTTTAATGCACCAGATTGTAAATTCAGTGTAATGTCACTGCTGTGAATCTACTGTAGTTCAATGTTTCAGTGTTGGCTGACCTTGGTAAGACACCTTATTTCCCTGTGGCTTCGGTCAAACTCATACACTCCGCTAGCTTGCTTGAGCTCTTGCTGCAGTAGCACAAGCGATGTGTGGTCATAGTGTAGGAGGCGATTGGGGGACTTCGTGGGGGTGTGGCCATGACATCACGGTGCGAGTTCGCCGTGATTGGCTGAACCGCTCCGCCACTTGAAAGGACATGTCTTGTCTTTTCAAAATGCGGTCGCTCCGTCGCACACGCGCGCAATAGGAGCAGCCTCAAAAGAATCCTACACTTTGTGCTTGGTGCGTGCGCACACTATAAGCTCAGCCATTGACTCCAAAAATCTGTTATAAGCTCTTGAGGACCGGAACTCATTGTGCCAATTCTATGTTCAGAGCTGTTTAAATTGTCAGTGCTGTACAAGAAAATATATTATTAGTACTATTATTTTTTATGAAACAAGAGACCATTGGGGCAAAATAGAGCCAAACACAACTCCACGCATAATGGCATTGAAGACAACAAGAGTTTTTCTCTTCAGGGTTCTGTTCTGACCCAGTTTTGCAGTATGCAGTATGCTTGTACTATATGTAGTGTTCATTATCATAAATAGCACAACACAAGGCATATTTGGGTTACCCATCAAGGATAGATGGAGCTGTAACTCCCTGCACTGCAAGGTGTTGCTAGCCTCAATGACAGGGAAACGGTTAACCATACCCCATAACCAGATATACAAACATATCTGGGGTATAGAGCTCAGAGCCCCCCTATCCCAAATGAAGAGATCTACATTCTGTAAGTACAAATACTGTATAGGATAAAGAGTCTGTCGTTTAAATTTAGCATAGGTTGAACTTGGACGTACTGTGTGTCTTTTTTCAACCTTATGTAAGTATGTACAGTAACATTCCAGTGAACGGGACTAGAATACTCAAGCCCAGGGAAGATCGCTTTGCAGCATATTAAATAGGCTCCTGATATACACAATGCAGCCGGGCTTGGGACAGCCTCCCTTCGTGGTTACAGATGTGGCCATTATTATTGCCCTTCTTGAGACATTAACGTTATAAAAAGAAAAACATTAAATGATGCCCAGTGGCGCGTCTCTTTGCGCTCGTCAACCTCTGTCTCCATGGCATGGCGTTAAATGAAGCGCCAGCTTTGATGCGTAACATGACATTTATGTGGTGCAATAATGTTAGCTACATCTGTACCTTAGTACCACAGCTCTTATATATGCACTAGAAGATAACTAAAGTTATCCCCCTACCCTAACCACTAAAACCCCTAAAGTTATCCCCCTACCCTAACCGCTAAAAGTCCTAAAGTTAACCCCCTACCCTAACCACTAAAACCCCTAAATTTATCCCCCTACCCTAACCACTAAAACTGCTAAAGTTATCCCCCTACCCTAACCGCTAAAACCCCTAAATTTATCCCCCTACCCTAACCACTAAAACTGCTAAAGTTATCCCCCTACCCTAACCGCTAAAACCCCTAAATTTATCCCCCTACCTTAACCGCTAAAACCCCTAAATTTATCCCCCTACCCTAACCACTAAAACTGCTAAAGTTAACCCCGTACTCTAAAACTTGCTTATAGTAGAAGCGGGCGGGGGGGGGGGGGCGGAGCGGCAGCGGCGAGGCACCGGTGGTTACTTGGCCGCGACCAAATATCCCATTCCTGAAATGAAATGCGGTGTGACAGCTTCACAAAACATTTGCCGTCACTGAGCAATTTGGAAGAAGTATTTGTTTACATTTTGAGTTTATTCCGCGTCGTTTTCCATTTCTTGTCCATGTCATTAAACCTTTTCGTTATCGGGAGCAGGCCGCCAAGACCAATGTTAGACGCCTCATTGGCCAACAATGATTTTGCCCAATGGGTGCAGACATCTACACTATCTGTATACACCCAAACACGGAGGGAAACAGAAAATGCCAGAGCAAAAGGATTTAACCCTTCATTTGCAGAAGCCCATACAATGCTACGCATTTATCACGTAGAATCATTGATACCATAATCACACTAATACAATTAGGGGGTTAGCAGCTGAAACTGATGCATTTACCAACTGTAATTGCAGCCTTTTCTGGGGTGCCCCCAGGGTACCAAGAGCTGCAGGCAGGTTCGGTGAGTATCAAGGAATCTTTATTTACGAGTGCACAAGGAGATGACACATCAACAAGCTGTTTCAGTTTGTCATTTCTATAGCCCTCCTGTCAATAATTCTTTCACACAACTGATACATTAGCACAGACATACACACTCTGCATTATACCGTTAACATCTATACTAAGACCTCTGTAGCGTATCGTGAACATAACACAATGGTACACGCCAAAACTAAACTTCTATGTTTATAGCCTTCAGGAAGGTGTTTGTGTCTTTTCTCTTCCCGCAATGTAAACATAGTCGGAAGCGTTGGTAATGCACGTGGTTCTTTATTGTAGAACGTATTATACAGTACTTTCCTGTAATGTAGCACAACAACTGCTTTTGTAAGGCATTTCAACCACTAGATTGACATTTCCCCCCTGGAAATACTACAGTGGTGGATTTACTGTGCATGCCAGTCTTCAATGTCTCAACGTTTAGTCACAGACAAATAAAACACGTTGTAATAACAACGTTACTGGATTCCTTAATATGTTGGATCAACCATTAGGCTCATTTAATTTCATAGTAAATGAAGGAAGCATGTATTTGCAATTAAACTACCTTGCCTTTGCCAAAGGGTTCATAAGTACAGCTCAAACCCCCTTATAACGCTGTGCTTGGGGTCCTAAGAATCACATCGCGCTGTAAGCGGATCACGTTAGAAATAATGTACAGTTGTATGCATTGTACAATAAAGTATTTAAGATGCCAATAATCGTGTTGTAAAGTATTCATAAATACGAAAATTGGGAGCCACCCCTGCATCGCGTTATAAGCGGATTTGTGTTATAACGGGGTTGAACTGTAGAAGGAGGGAAGAGGGGTGGGCACCTTACATGTGTAAGGTCTTTTCAACAAACCATCACCTCACACATTGGGGAAATCAAAGCCATCTCACTCCTGCTAACCAGGCTTGCAAACGAACTTTACAAAATGATTTACAAATACTAGCGGTACATCCATAAATCACCCAGATCTAACCCTGTCAACATCTCACTTCCATTGGTGCATTTTGTCCCCATAGGGGAGACCCCATCTTTAAACAAGTAGTTGAAAAGCTTTAACCCATGCACCATTACGATGCTTTGTGCCTAAAAAGATAAAAGTTTTCAGCCCATGTCGGAAAAGGAAATTGGATCTTTGGCATGGATCCTTTATTTATTTATTTTTGTTTCAATTTTTTTTAAAATTATTTTTGATGAAAACCACTTAGGAGTTATATGAAATGATCTATACTACAGAACAGTAAATGTCACTTTTAACATATTTCTTTTTCAACCTTCTGATGGATCCTTTATTTGATGGTAACCCAAAACCTGCACTGCCTCACACTGCAATAAGGGAGGATTAGGGTTAACCATGCAATTTCTTTCCATTACCCATTTTTTTCTGCCAAAGGGGACTGCAGCACGTTACAGAAAAGGGTTAAGGCAAAGATAAGAGGTTTTCCTACATTTGTCAAATTGTTAATTTGCTTTAACGTGATAAAAAAAAGAAGAAATCAGACTTAGATCCAAATTCGCCATGACCAAATTACAGTGGTAATGAAAGTGACTGCAGTTCTTATATCCGTCACACGGCTAATTCGCAAAGCAGCTGTTAGAATTGTGAGACTTTCCAAGATCAGCTGCAGTAACAGCGTCACGCGCAGCGCTAGGAATGATCGGCTGCAATAACAGCCTCACGCGCAGCGCTAGGAATGACCAGCTGCAGTAACAGCCTCACGCGCAGCGCTAGGAATGATCAGCTGCATTAACACCCTCACGCGCAGCGCTAGGAACGACCGGCTGCAGTAACAGCGTCACGCGCAGCGCTAGGAATGATCGGCTGCAATAACAGCCTCACGCGCAGTGCTAGGAATGACCAGCTGCAGTAACAGCCTCACGCACAGCACTAGGAATGATCAGCTGCAGTAACAGCCTCACGTGCAGCGCTAGGAATGATCAGCTGCAGTAACAGCCTCACGCACAGCACTAGGAATGATCAGCTGCAGTAACACCCTCACGCGCAGCGCTAGGAATGATCAGCTGCATTAACAGCGTCACGTGCAGCGCTAAGAATGATCAGCTGCAGTAACAGCCTCACGCGCAGTGCTAGGAATGATCCGCTGCATTAACAGCGTCACGTGCAGCGCTAAGAATGATCAGCTGCAGTAACAGCCTCACGCGCAGTGCTAGGAATGATCCGCTGCAGTAACAGCCTCACGCGCAGTGCTATGAATGACCGGCTGCAGTAACAGCCTCACGCGCAGCACTATGAATGGCAGGCTGCAGTAACAGCCTCACGCGCAGCGCTAGGAATGATCAGCTGCAGTAACAGCATCACGCGCAGAGCTAGGAATGACCAGCTGCAGTAACAGCCTCACGTGCAGCGCTAGGAATGACAGGCTGCATTAACAGCGTCACGCGCAGCGCTAGGAATGATCAGCTGCAGTAACAGCGTCACGCGCAGCGCTAAGAATGATCAGCTGCAGTAACAGCATCACGCGCAGCGCTAGGAATGATCAGCTGCAGTAACAGCCTCACGCGCAGCGCTAGGAATGACCGGCTGCAGTAACAGCATCACGCGCAGCGCTAGGAATGATCAGCTGCATTAACAGCATCACGCGCAGCGCTAGGAATGATCGGCTGCAGTAACAGCGTCACGCGCAGCGCTAGGAATGATCAGCTGCAGTAACAGCCTCACACACAGCGCTAGGAATGATCAGCTGCAGTAACAGCCTCACGCGCAGCGCTAGGAATGATCAGCTGCATTAACAGCCTCACGCGCAGCGCTAGGAATGATCAGCTGCAGTAACAGCCTCACGCGTAGCGCTAGGAATGATCAGCTGCATTAACAGCCTCACGCGCAGCGCTAGGAATGATCAGCTGCAGTAACAGCCTCACGCGCAGTGCTAGGAATGATCAGCTGCAGTAACAGCCTCACGCGTAGCGCTAGGAATGATCAGCTGCATTAACAGCCTCACGCGCAGCGCTAGGAATGATCAGCTGCAGTAACAGCCTCACACGCAGCACTATGAATGGCAGGCTGCAGTAACAGCCTCACGCGCAGCGCTAGGAATGATCAGCTGCAGTAACAGCATCACGCGCAGCGCTAGGAATGATCAGCTGCAGTAACTGCGTCACACGCAGCGCTAGGAATGACCGGCTGCATTAACAGCCTCACGCGCAGCGCTAGGAATGATCAGCTGCAGTAACAGCGTCACGCACAGCGCTAAGAATGATCAGCTGCAGTAACAGCGTCACGCGCAGCGCTAAGAATGATCAGCTGCAGTAACAGCCTCACACGCAGCGCTAGGAATGATCAGCTGCAGTAACAGCCTCACGCGCAGCGCTAGGAATGATCAGCTGCAGTAACAGCCTCACGCGCAGCGCTAGGAATGATCAGCTGCAGTAACAGCCTCACGCGCAGCGCTAGGAATGATCAGCTGCAGTAACTGCGTCACACGCAGCGCTACGAATTATCAGCTGCATTAACAGCCTCACGCGCAGCGCTAGGAATGACTGGCTGCAGTAACAGCCTCACACGCAGCGCTAGGAATGACCGGCTGCAGTAACAGCGTCACGCGCAGCGCTAGGAATGATCGGCTGCAATAACAGCCTCACGCGCAGCGCTAGGAATGACCAGCTGCAGTAACAGCCTCACGCGCAGCGCTAGGAATGATCAGCTGCAGTAACAGCCTCTCGCGCAGCGCTAGGAATGATCAGCTGCAGTAACAGCCTCACGCGCAGCGCTAGGAATGATCAGCTGCAGTAACAGCCTCACGCGCAGCGCTAGGAATGATCAGCTGCAGTAACAGCCTCACGCGCAGCGCTAGGAATGATCAGCTGCAGTAACTGCGTCACACGCAGCGCTACGAATTATCAGCTGCATTAACAGCCTCACGCGCAGCGCTAGGAATGACCGGCTGCAGTAACAGCCTCACACGCAGCGCTAGGAATGACCGGCTGCAGTAACAGCGTCACGCGCAGCGCTAGGAATGATCGGCTGCAATAACAGCCTCACGCGCAGCGCTAGGAATGACCAGCTGCAGTAACAGCCTCACGCGCAGCGCTAGGAATGATCAGCTGCATTAACACCCTCACGCGCAGCGCTAGGAACGACCGGCTGCAGTAACAGCGTCACGCGCAGCGCTAGGAATGATCGGCTGCAATAACAGCCTCACGCGCAGTGCTAGGAATGACCAGCTGCAGTAACAGCCTCACGCACAGCACTAGGAATGATCAGCTGCAGTAACAGCCTCACGCGCAGCGCTAGGAATGATCAGCTGCAGTAACAGCCTCACGCACAGCACTAGGAATGATCAGCTGCAGTAACACCCTCACGCGCAGCGCTAGGAATGATCAGCTGCATTAACAGCGTCACGTGCAGCGCTAAGAATGATCAGCTGCAGTAACAGCCTCACGCGCAGTGCTAGGAATGATCCGCTGCATTAACAGCATCACGTGCAGCGCTAAGAATGATCAGCTGCAGTAACAGCCTCACGCGCAGTGCTAGGAATGATCCGCTGCAGTAACAGCCTCACGCGCAGTGCTATGAATGACCGGCTGCAGTAACAGCCTCACGCGCAGCACTATGAATGGCAGGCTGCAGTAACAGCCTCACGCGCAGCGCTAGGAATGATCAGCTGCAGTAACAGCATCACGCGCAGAGCTAGGAATGACCAGCTGCAGTAACAGCCTCACGTGCAGCGCTAGGAATGACAGGCTGCATTAACAGCGTCACGCGCAGCGCTAGGAATGATCAGCTGCAGTAACTGCGTCACGCGCAGCGCTAAGAATGATCAGCTGCAGTAACAGCATCACGCGCAGCGCTAGGAATGATCAGCTGCAGTAACAGCCTCACGCGCAGCGCTAGGAATGACCGGCTGCAGTAACAGCATCACGCGCAGCGCTAGGAATGATCAGCTGCATTAACAGCATCACGCGCAGCGCTAGGAATGATCGGCTGCAGTAACAGCGTCACGCGCAGCGCTAGGAATGATCAGCTGCAGTAACAGCCTCACACACAGCGCTAGGAATGATCAGCTGCAGTAACAGCCTCACGCGCAGCGCTAGGAATGATCAGCTGCAGTAACAGCCTCACGCGCAGCGCTAGGAATGATCAGCTGCAGTAACAGCCTCACGCGTAGCGCTAGGAATGATCGGCTGCAGTAACAGCATCACGCGCAGCGCTAGGAATGATCAGCTGCAGTAACAGCCTCACGCGCAGCGCTAGGAATGATCGGCTGCAGTAACAGCATCACGCGCAGCGCTAGGAATGATCAGCTGCAGTAACAGCCTCACGCGTAGCGCTAGGAATGATCAGCTGCATTAACAGCCTCACGCGCAGCGCTAGGAATGATCAGCTGCAGTAACAGCCTCACGCGCAGTGCTAGGAATGATCAGCTGCAGTAACAGCCTCACGCGTAGCGCTAGGAATGATCAGCTGCATTAACAGCCTCACGCGCAGCGCTAGGAATGATCAGCTGCAGTAACAGCCTCACACGCAGCACTATGAATGGCAGGCTGCAGTAACAGCCTCACGCGCAGCGCTAGGAATGATCAGCTGCAGTAACAGCATCACGCGCAGCGCTAGGAATGATCAGCTGCAGTAACTGCGTCACACGCAGCGCTAGGAATGACCGGCTGCATTAACAGCGTCACGCGCAGCGCTAGGAATGATCAGCTGCAGTAACAGCGTCACGCACAGCGCTAAGAATGATCAGCTGCAGTAACAGCGTCACGCGCAGCGCTAAGAATGATCAGCTGCAGTAACAGCCTCACACGCAGCGCTAGGAATGATCAGCTGCAGTAACAGCCTCACGCGCAGCGCTAGGAATGATCAGCTGCAGTAACAGCCTCACGCGCAGCGCTAGGAATGATCGGCTGCAGTAACAGCCTCACGCGCAGCGCTAGGAATGATCAGCTGCAGTAACAGCCTCACGCGCCGCGCTAGGAATGATCAGCTGCAGTAACAGCATCACGCGCAGCGCTAGGAATAATCAGCTGCAGTAACAGCCTCACGCGCAGCGCTAGGAATGATCAGCTGCAGTAACAGCCTCACACACAGCGCTAGGAATGATCGGCTGCATTAACAGCCTCACGCGCAGCGCTAGGAATGATCAGCTGCAGTAACAGCCTCACACACAGCGCTAGGAATGATCGGCTGCAGTAACAGCCTCACGCGCAGCGCTAGGAATGATCAGCTGCAGTAACAGCCTCACACACAGCGCTAGGAATGATCGGCTGCAGTAACAGCCTCACGCGCAGCGCTAGGAATGATCAGCTGCAGTAACAGCCTCACACAGCGCTAGGAATGATCGGCTGCATTAACAGCCTCATGCGCAGCGCTAAGAATGATCAGCTGCAGTAACAGCGTCACGCGCAGCGCTAAGAATGATCAGCTGCAGTAATGGCGTCACGCGCAGCGCTAAGAATGATCAGCTGCAGTAACAGTGTCACACACAGCGCTAGGAATGACCGGCTGCAGTAACAGCCTCACGCGCAGCGCTTGGAATGATCGGCTGCAGTAACAGCCTCACGCGCAGCGCTAGGAATGATCAGCTGCAGTAACAGCCTCACACGCAGCGCTAGGAATGATCAGCTGCATTAACAGCCTCACGCGCAGCGCTAGGAATGATCAGCTGCAGTAACAGCCTCACGCACAGTGCTATGAATGACCGGCTGCAGTAACAGCCTCACACGCAGCGCTTGGAATGATCAGCTGCAGTAACAGCCTCACGCGCAGCGCTAGGAATGATCAGCTGCAGTAACAGCGTCACGCGCAGCGCTAGGAATGATCGGCTGCAGTAACAGCATCACGCGCAGCGCTAGGAATGATCAGCTGCAGTAACAGCCTCACACGCAGCGCTTGGAATGATCAGCTGCAGTAACAGCCTCACGCGCAGCGCTAGGAATGATCAGCTGCAGTAACAGCGTCACGCACAGCGCTAGGAATGATCAGCTGCAGTAACAGCCTCACACGCAGCGCTAGGAATGATCGGCTGCAGTAACAGCTTCACGCGCAGCGCTAGGAATGATCAGCTGCAGTAACAGCATCACGCGCAGCGCTAGGAATGATCGGCTGCAGTAACAGCCTCACGCGCAGCGCTAGGAATGATCAGCTGCAGTAACAGCCTCACGCGCAGTGCTAGGAATGATCGGCTGCAGTAACAGCCTCACGCGCAGCGCTAGGAATGATCGCCTGCAGTAACAGCCTCACACACAGCGCTAGGAATGATCAGCTGCAGTAACAGCGTCACGCGCAGCGCTAGGAATGATCGGCTGCAGTAACAGCCTCACGCGCAGCGCTAGGAATGATAAGCTGCAGTAACAGCGTCACGCACAGCGCTAGGAATGATCAGCTGCAGTAACAGCCTCACGCGCAGCGCTAGGAATGATCGGCTGCAGTAACAGCCTCACGCGCAGCGCTAGGAATGTTCAGCTGCAGTAACAGCGTCACGCGCAGCGCTAGGAATGATCGGCTGCAGTAACAGCCTCACGCGCAGCGCTAGGAATGATCGGCTGCAGTAACAGCATCACGCGCCACGCTAGGAATGATCGGCTGCAGTAACAGCCTCACGCGCAGCGCTAGGAATGATCAGCTGCAGTAACAGCATCACGCGCCACGCTAGGAATGATCGGCTGCAGTAACAGCCTCACGCGCAGCGCTAGGAATGATCGGCTGCAGTAACAGCCTCACACACAGCGCTAGGAATGATCGGCTGCAGTAACAGCCTCACGCGCAGCGCTAGGAATGATCGGCTGCAGTAACAGCCTCACGCGCAGTGCTAGGAATGATCGGCTGCAGTAACAGCATCACGCGTAGCGCTAGGAATGATCAGCTGCAGTAACAGCGTCACGCGCAGCGCTAGGAATTATCGGCTGCAGTAACAGCCTCACGCGCAGCGCTAGGAATGATCGGCTGCAGTAACAGCCTCACGCACAGCGCTAGGAATGATCAGCTGCAGTAACAGCCTCACGCGCAGTGCTAGGAATGATCGGCTGCAGTAACAGCCTCACGTGCAGCGCTAGGAATGATCGGCTGCAGTAACAGCGTCACGCACAGCGCTAGGAATGATCAGCTGCAGTAACAGCGTCACGCGCAGTGCTAGGAATGATCGGCTGCAGTAACAGCCTCACGCGCAGCGCTAGGAATGATCAGCTGCAGTAACAGCCTCACGCGCAGCGCTAGGAATGATCAGCTGCAGTAACAGCCTCGCTCAGCGCTAGGAATGATCGGCTGCAGTAACAGCCTCACGCGCAGCGCTAGGAATGATCAGCTGCAGTAACAGCCTCACGCGCAGCGCTAGGAATGATCAGCTGCAGTAACAGCCTCACGCGCAGCGCTTGGAATGATCGGCTGCAGTAACAGCCTCACACGCAGCGCTAGGAATGATCGGCTGCAGTAACAGCCTCACGCGCAGCGCTAGGAATGATCGGCTGCAGTAACAGCCTCACGCGCAGCGCTAGGAATGATCAGCTGCATTAACAGCATCACGCGCAGCGCTAGGAATGATCAGCTGCAGTAACAGCCTCACGCGCAGCGCTAGGAATGATCGGCTGCAGTAACAGCGTCACGCGCAGCGCTAGGAATTATCAGCTGCATTAACAGCATCACGCGCAGCGCTAGGAATGATCAGCTGCAGTAACAGCCTCACACACAGCGCTAGGAATGATCAGCTGCAGTAACAGCGTCACGCGCAGTGCTAGGAATGATCGGCTGCAGTAACAGCGTCACGCGCAGCGCTAGGAATTATCAGCTGCATTAACAGCATCACGCGCAGCACTAGGAATGATCGGCTGCAGTAACAGCATCACGCGCAGCGCTAGGAATGATCAGCTGCAGTAACAGCCTCACACACAGCGCTAGGAATGATCAGCTGCAGTAACAGCCTCACGCGCAGCGCTAGGAATGATCAGCTGCAGTAACAGTGTCACGCGCAGCGCTAGGAATTATCAGCTGCATTAACAGCATCACGCGCAGCGCTAGGAATGATCAGCTGCAGTAACAGCCTCACACACAGCGCTAGGAATGATCAGCTGCAGTAACAGCCTCACGCGCAGTGCTAGGAATGATCGGCTGCATTAACAGCATCACGCGCAGCGCTAGGAATGATCAGCTGCAGTAACAGCCTCACACACAGCGCTAGGAATGATCAGCTGCAGTAACAGCCTCACACACAGCGCTAGGAATGATCGGCTGCAGTAACAGCGTCACACGCAGCGCTAGGAATGATCGGCTGCAGTAACTGCGTCACGCGCAGCGCTAGGAATGATCAGCTGCAGTAACAGCCTCACGCGCAGCGCTAGGAATGATCAGCTGCAGTAACAGCCTCACGCGCAGCGCTTGGAATGATCGGCTGCAGTAACAGCCTCACACGCAGCGCTAGGAATGATCGGCTGCAGTAACAGCCTCACGCGCAGCGCTAGGAATGATCGGCTGCAGTAACAGCCTCACGCGCAGCGCTAGGAATGATCAGCTGCATTAACAGCATCACGCGCAGCGCTAGGAATGATCAGCTGCAGTAACAGCCTCACGCGCAGCGCTAGGAATGATCGGCTGCAGTAACAGCGTCACGCGCAGCGCTAGGAATTATCAGCTGCATTAACAGCATCACGCGCAGCGCTAGGAATGATCAGCTGCAGTAACAGCCTCACACACAGCGCTAGGAATGATCAGCTGCAGTAACAGCGTCACGCGCAGTGCTAGGAATGATCGGCTGCAGTAACAGCGTCACGCGCAGCGCTAGGAATTATCAGCTGCATTAACAGCATCACGCGCAGCACTAGGAATGATCGGCTGCAGTAACAGCATCACGCGCAGCGCTAGGAATGATCAGCTGCAGTAACAGCCTCACACACAGCGCTAGGAATGATCAGCTGCAGTAACAGCCTCACGCGCAGCGCTAGGAATGATCAGCTGCAGTAACAGTGTCACGCGCAGCGCTAGGAATTATCAGCTGCATTAACAGCATCACGCGCAGCGCTAGGAATGATCAGCTGCAGTAACAGCCTCACACACAGCGCTAGGAATGATCAGCTGCAGTAACAGCCTCACGCGCAGTGCTAGGAATGATCGGCTGCATTAACAGCATCACGCGCAGCGCTAGGAATGATCAGCTGCAGTAACAGCCTCACACACAGCGCTAGGAATGATCGGCTGCAGTAACAGCGTCACACGCAGCGCTAGGAATGATCGGCTGCAGTAACTGCGTCACGCGCAGCGCTAGGAATGATCGGCTGCAGTAACAGCCTCACGCGCAGCGCTAGGAATGATCAGCTGCAGTAACAGCCTCACGCGCTGCGCTAGGAATGATCAGCTGCAGTAACAGCCTCACGCACAGCGCTAGGAATGATCAGCTGCAGTAACAGCCTCACGCGCAGCGCTAGGAATGATCAGCTGCAGTAACAGCGTCACGCGCAGCGCTAGGAATGATCAGCTGCAGTAACAGCCTCACGCGCAGCGCTAGGAATGATCCGCTGCAGTAACAGTGTCACGCGCAGCGCTAGGAATGAACAGCTGCAGTAACAGCCTCACGCGTAGCGCTAGGAATGATCAGCTGCAGTAACAGCGTCACGCGCAGCGCTAGGAATGAACAGCTGCAGTAACAGCGTCACGCGCAGCGCTAGGAATGAACAGCTGCAGTAACAGCCTCACGCGCAGCGCTAGGAATGATCAGCTGCAGTAACAGCCTCACGCGTAGCGCTAGGAATGATCAGCTGCATTAACAGCCTCACGCGCAGCGCTAGGAATGATCAGCTGCAGTAACAGCCTCACGCGCAGCGCTAGGAATGATCAGCTGCAGTAACAGTGTCACGCGCAGCGCTAGGAATTATCAGCTGCATTAACAGCATCACGCGCAGCGCTAGGAATGATCAGCTGCAGTAACAGCCTCACACACAGCGCTAGGAATGATCAGCTGCAGTAACAGCCTCACGCGCAGTGCTAGGAATGATCGGCTGCATTAACAGCATCACGCGCAGCGCTAGGAATGATCAGCTGCAGTAACAGCCTCACACACAGCGCTAGGAATGATCGGCTGCAGTAACAGCGTCACACGCAGCGCTAGGAATGATCGGCTGCAGTAACTGCGTCACGCGCAGCGCTAGGAATGATCGGCTGCAGTAACAGCCTCACGCGCAGCGCTAGGAATGATCAGCTGCAGTAACAGCCTCACGCGCTGCGCTAGGAATGATCAGCTGCAGTAACAGCCTCACGCACAGCGCTAGGAATGATCAGCTGCAGTAACAGCCTCACGCGCAGCGCTAGGAATGATCAGCTGCAGTAACAGCGTCACGCGCAGCGCAACTAATGATCAGCTGCAGTAACAGCCTCACGCGCAGCGCTAGGAATGATCCGCTGCAGTAACAGTGTCACGCGCAGCGCTAGGAATGAACAGCTGCAGTAACAGCCTCACGCGTAGCGCTAGGAATGATCAGCTGCAGTAACAGCGTCACGCGCAGCGCTAGGAATGAACAGCTGCAGTAACAGCGTCACGCGCAGCGCTAGGAATGAACAGCTGCAGTAACAGCGTCACGCGCAGCGCTAGGAATGAACAGCTGCAGTAACAGTGTCACGCGCAGCGCTAGGAATGATCGGCTTCAGTAACAGCCTCACGCGCAGCGCTAGGAATGAACAGCTGCAGTAACAGCGTCACGCGCAGCGCTAGGAATGATCCGCTGCAGTAACAGCCTCACGCGCAGCGCTATGAATGATCAGCTGCAGTAACAGTGTCACACGCAGCACTAGGAATGATCAGCTGCAGTAACAGCCTCACGCGCAGCGCTATGAATGATCAGCTGCAGTAACAGCATCACGCGCAGCGCTAGGAATGATCAGCTGCAGTAACAGCATCACGCGCAGCGCTAGGAATGATCAGCTGCAGTAACAGCCTCACACGCAGCGCTAGGAATGATCAGCTGCAGTAACAGCATCACGCGCAGCGCTAGGAATGATCAGCTGCAGTAACAGCATCACGCGCAGCGCTAGGAATGATCAGCTGCAGTAACAGCATCACGCGCAGCGCTAGGAATGATCAGCTGCAGTAACAGCATCACGCGCAGCGCTAGGAATGATCAGCTGCAGTAACAGCATCACGCGCAGCGCTAGGGGTGATCAGCTGCAGTAACAGCCTCACACGCAGCGCTAGGAATGATCAGCTGCAGTAACAGCCTCACGCGCAGCGCTAGGAATGTGTTGACTTCCAAATTAATGGAGGTGCGTTTTTTCATTTGTTTTTTTTCTGCACAGGCCCCGCAAAATGAGGTATTTGCCCCTGGATCGAAGGAAGAATTGTGACCGCGTGGATTCTCCCGCCTGAGGCTTTGCGCAGTGTGGCTGCCGACGCACAGTAATATAACGATTGATGAATGGCTGCAAAATGAAGACCCTGTTCTGTAACATGTTTTGCTTTATTATAATAAAGTACTAGTTTTCTCACAGTTTGCGTGTGCCTGTATTTAAACTGTTCCAAAGAGCATACATCGCACCATATGCTATGTATTTCACGTATGTACAGATGTCGCAGGCGTCATTGCCCCGTTAACGCAGCGTGTTTTTCCGTAGTAGTGCGATTGAAAACAATGGTTCAGGACATAATATTTAACGCATTCTCTTGTGTGCTTTAACGGGGGTAATAACATCTGCTGCATCTGTATATATTAAACAACACACAGAACCCCAGCAAGCTCTTTTTGGGAACCCCTGAGCCCCCACAAAATATATATGTGTATAAGTGTCAAAAAGGAGTGCTATTGAGCGTGGCAACTGTATACAACAAGCGACAGAGAAGCCCAATGCTACAACCAATATGACTAAAATACACAGTAAAATACTTATATATTCTCTTGAAAAGGGGTCATTTAGTTTAATCCTGTGGCCAAAGCGTTGTAAGCCTGTGAGCCACGACAAGGCAGACCCTGTTCGCAAGTCCTAACACTACCAGATAAAATACTAATATATCTCTTTTAGGATTAAAATTCTCATTTACCTCTATTAGGAGGGAGAACGACCACATTGGATCTATATCCAGTAAAGAAAGGAACTGCTGGCTTGGGATAATATGTCTATCATTATATAGTGCCCACTGTGTGTAAGCAGCGCATTATATGCTGTAGGTAGTAAAAACCCATGATAAAGAGGCATAAAATGCAAAACTGGGGTAAGTGCATCAGATACAGGTGTCAACAGCAGAGTTTATAGTCTAAGTAGTGTGTAGTGTGGTGTTCACCATCTTTAGAGGCACTTTACCAGAATGCCAAGTTTTCATCATTATTTTACCCATGGATTACCCACACGGTAAACGAGTATTTTAGGTCCATATTTACTAAACGGTGCTATGCTACGAGGCAGCTTCTTGTGCCGGCAGACGCCATTCACTGGGGAATAGCATCACTTGGTTAATATGGGTCTTTTCCCTGCGCTGTAAGGCATTGCTGACCTCACTAGTATCGTTCGCAGAGCATGAGAGGGGAGGAAGTTCTTCCAGAGCAGTGTTGGAGTAATTGAAATGCTGTGGTAACAGGTGCACTGCTCTAAAATACGTTGTCTGTTACTGTATTTGTTTGTATACATCTTACTTTGCTTCTGTTTATTATCAGTGTGAAATGATCCAGCAGTTTCCTGATTTTTAGAAATATTAATATAAAAATGATTTGTCTGTGGATAGGGGGGCCAGGTGGCTTCTCCAAAAATACTGGACACAATGGTGAAAGCGGTGACGCTTTGGAGACACACACACACACACTTCTCACCTCTCCATGCCGTTTGCTCCTCTCTTTGGCCCCACCCCCAGGCTCCTTACACCTCCTCCTGATTTGCTGCTGCTGGGTAATGCAGCCAATCTGGATGGAGGAAGCTGCCCAGCCCCCTAGCAACAGCCCTGCTCGGGGAAATCCTGTGGCCCCCCCAAGCCGATCTGGTCACTCTATCCAGACAGGTAATACCGGGCACATACATGTCCAGTATTACCTCTACTTTGTTACTGGACAGAGTGTCCAAATATAGGATAGTCTGGTTCAATACTGAACACCTGGCAACCCTACCTGTGGATACTTATTAAAGGCCTGTGCATGTGTGATTTTATATATATATATATATATATATATATATATATATATATATATTTGCAAAAGTTACATGAGTTAAATGGCCAATTACTATATCGCAACTCCAATATCCGAATGAACCTTTAGATATGACCTCCCTCCTCCTCCTTTCCTTCTATTCCCTATATAGCCCATACTGAATCCTCCTAAACCTGGCCTTCATTTACTAAGCCTCAGAAGTGCCGTGATTTTCAGAAATGTTGCACAGGGAGCTTACAAGTATTGTACAATTTATTACAACACACTTGCAGACGCTGCAAAAACAAAGCAAAAAAAAAACCCCTCAAGAACCTGTCACCGTTTGATTTGTTGAAGCTTTCGAGTATAAACTGTAAATACGGTTAAATCCCTGAAGATGGGCCAATCAATTACATGAAACCTACGAAGCAGATTTTTTTGGCTCCAGCAAGGACGATGTAGTACGAGGCCGGGTACTTTTTCCTTTGAGGAAAGCCATTCGTCATGTCGGTCTGTCCGAATGCATTGGAGTGATGAAAATGCCGTGTGGATGCAAGAAGTGGAGCAAAAACCAAGGGCCTCTGTGCGGTATAACGCGGAGCCGTCTTCTCTTATTGAGTAAGATCAAAGCCACATTCATTTGGATGGAGTTGAAACCTCCCCTAACAAGGAAAATATGGTGTTGCATGAGTAGGGGGCTAATGGGCTTATTCTACTGTAAATATGCCGAAATGGCCAACCGGGCTGTGCTTGGCTGAAATTCCCTATTGAGTACAATGGGGAATTTCGTGAAAACAACGCCCTGATCAGCTCTTTTACGGATGTAGTAGAAGCCTCTTCAGTCCCATATTCACTAAGTGGTCCTATTCCACAAGACACTTTCCTGCCATTCTCTTGAATTTGCCAGTCACAGCGCGGCTTTGACATACTGCAAGTCTGAAAAGTGGCTAGCAATGCCTTAGCCCAGGCGAACTCAACTCCAGTCCTCAAGAGCTACCAACTCTTTTTGACGCTGAAATCTGTGGACCAAAGGAACCGGCCGATGCAAAGTGTGTGTCAAAAAGGAGCTATTGAGCGTGGCAAAGGTATACAACAAGCAACAGAGAAGCCCAATGCTACATCCAATATGACAAAAATACACAGTAAAATACTTATATATTCTCTTGAAAAAGGGTCATTTAGTTTAACCCTTTGGCCAAAGCATTGTAAGCCTGTGAGCCACGACAAGGCAGACCCTGCTCACAGGTCCTCGCGATTTTCAAGAATTTCGCAAGTTAGTATATTAAATGAGGCCGCCATCCGCACTGACGGGGTGAGTCGGTGGTGAACTCTCAGCCGCGACTCACAAACGGCAAATTTTGCATGGTTTGCCAACTCATGGCGTCTACAAAACAAGGTATACAATAGCCTCACACACCACTTCTAAAGATTTCGCCGTAAAATGAAAAAAAGCTACAAATGTGAAATACACATGTTTCTTTCTCTGCCTTTGTGTTTTTTTAAATAGCAACAGTCACAAAAATTTAACCCGTTAAATATATCACACACGTCAATTGACTTTGCTCCTAAGTTGTACTGCGCCATCTACTGGTAACGTTGACATGACCTCGGAAGTCACAGTGTAGCTGCTGCCTTGCTGCACATCTTGGCAAATATCCATTCTGTAGAATTATTTGAATATAGTACAGACACCGCTAATGATGTCTTCTAAGACCCATTTGCCTTGCTGTCAGTGGCCACCCCGAGGCTATGATTATGAGAAAGAGTTAGTCGGTTTCAAAGTTTTACAAAAATGGCCCTGCGGACGTGGCATTCGCCAGGAAACCACTGGCTCTGAATGTGGTTTGGGACTTAGATGACCCCGGGAAGTGAAAGATAGATCCATAGTCAGAGAGAGGCCTTGGGGGGATGGTCTGATAAATTCAACATTCAATCAGTGTTCCAGCACTAAGGCTAATCTCTATAGCTCTGTATTTCGTACAGAAGGGTAGTAGGGAAAGGCTTTTTTTTAAAAATACAAGCACAGAGCTGTAGAGTGAATATAGGATGCACATAGTGCAAGGAAACTGATGCAAAGAAAGGCATTTTCATTGGGTCCCTTGGTGTAATTGTATTAAAGAGGTTTTAGATTTGAAAGTCCAGATGTAGCGGGCGCTCTTTTAACCGCTAATGCATTTTGTTGGTAAATAGATACTGTGTTAATTGCGCACTGAACACGTGTTGAAAGGGGATGGGTTATCACGGCTACCCTAACACACCATAAAGAGAGGGAAAGCCTGCTATATGTATATTATGTATATTGGGTGACTGTCACACTCCAAAGACGAAATCATTGAGATTTGGCAGACGTTAAAAAAGGCATTTTAATGGAAAATTACTGGGTTTTTTTTTCTGTACCCCCCTGTGTATGGCAAGCAATATATGCACACTTTCCCCTAGCAGGTTCCTCTCCAATGTACTGTACATGTGAGTATGATGAGCCAGTAAAGAGGCTAGTGATGGAGAAGGGATGTAGAGGGAGAGGAGTGTTTAACAGGGGGCAGCGATGACACTAGATCAGTTCTGCTCAGGCCTGGAAGAGTGAGGCTTGATCGACAGCCCTCTGCATGACAGGACCTGCACATATCCCACAAGGAGGGACAGCAATGACTGACAGGACAGAGAACAGCCTAAAGAGAGAGAGACCAGGAAGCAGGAGAGACTGCCGACAGAGGGGATCTCCCGATGGGTCAGAGGTATAGTGGTAACAAAGTCAACATTTGCGAAGTACAGGCCTGCTACACACAGTTATAACACATGAGCTCCAATGGTGTACCGATATCTCAAATATAGGACTGTCCTCCAGGATTGGGAAGCCCATTAGGTTGACTATAACACATACACATGCACAGTGCGTAATGTGAACTGTAATGAGAATTGTACTGTGACTTGTATGTGGTGATCCTATTCCTAAGGAGCACAAGGTTACTATACAACTGTTGATATCTAAACCAATATATTAATCAGTTACATATATACCCAAGTGTTGTGTCCCTTTTTGCTGCTCCCACGTGTGGTATCTAACATAGACATACAGACTCAGGTCCCCACCTCAGCACCAGATGGAGGGGTTACATATCAAAGAGAGTCCATTGAAGAACGAGAGCACCAGACAATGAGCGAGAGTCAGAGACAATGAGCGAGAGTCAGAGACAATGAGCGAGAGTCAGAGACAATGAGCGAGAGTCAGAGACAATGAGCGAGAGTCAGAGACAATGAGCGAGAGTCAGAGACAATGAGCGGGAGTCCCAGACAATGAGCGAGAGTCCCAGACAATGAGCGAGAGTCCCAGACAATGAGCGAGAGTCCCAGACAATGAGCGAGAGCCCCAGACAATGAGCGAGAGTCCCAGACAATGAGCGAGAGCCCCAGACAATGAGCAAGTTTGGACACAGGTCTGACACTGTTGCTTCTTGAGGCGCTGTATATGCAAGTGATTGTGTAGCAATGCAATGTTGGCCTCTAGATGCTAAAACTAGATGCTCCCAAGAATATAATCAGGAAGTGGGAAGAGAGAGTGATGCTCATATATGTATATGATCTGATCCAGGTAAATAATCCATACAGGGATGGCAAAATGGAACCAATAAAGTATAACAGTCCATAAGAACACATGTGATCCAAGGGATAACCAGAACTAGCAGAGTCCACTTGACCACTGCATCAAAGGTCAAGATGTATTAACCCCACTGCTGCTGTGCGCCTTTGCTTACCTTCTCTGCTCAATATAATCAGACAAAATAAATGAGAGTTACACTGCGGGGCAGATTCACACAGCCCATAAAAATAAATAGCAGTTAGGGGGGGGAGGGTGTTACTGCACATTGGAACTTTTACAAATCCTGAGGTGTAGATGATCATAAGGAAGAAGAATGTAATTGTATTATTAGGCAAATGCACAAGTATGATATATTTGAAAAGTATAGCGTTTTGAGGTTCAATCCCCCAAATCGATTACCCATGAGTTGTCCCTAAAATATGTTAGTCCTCACTCTTATGTGTATGAGTACCTACATGCTGATGTACCAGGCTTTATTATTCCCTCTGGTGTGATATGCTGAGGTATACATACTGTAGATATTCTGCATCAACACTGCCATTGTATCATATGGAGAGTCTGTGATATTTTGGGTTATAACAGGGATATACAACGGGGATATACAATGTCACACGCTATAGTGTCTATGTATGAAGACATTTTCAGCACATAACCAGAGCACATATGTATCAAAATATTTTGCTCCAATTTGTCTCCGTCTGCCCCAGCTTGCCCCTTGCAGGGGGTGTCAATAGGAGGAGTTGGGTGGGGTTTTTTGGGAGTTTCACCGCGCACAGATTATAATGAGATGTATCACATTCTGAGTCTCTGCCCCAGCTTGCACCTTGGGGAGAGTCAGTAGGAGGAGTTGGGGAAGAGTTACATGGTGCACAGATTATAATGAGATGTATCACATTCTGTGTCTCTGCCCCAGCATGCACCTTGGGGAGCAGTGCATGTAAACACACTTTTATCTACATTGACACAAAGATCCCTACATCTGTACATATACAGATGTAGCCAGCTTAGTCTTACTGATAAATAATTCAGAATTCTACAGGGTTTCCATAGGATTCAATGGCAATGATGACGCAGAATATGACAGACAATTCCATTTTAACACGCAGAGGTTTGAATAACCCTAGCTCCTTTGGTACACACACAGGATTCTATGTATTCCTTCATATGGCGTGTTGCAACTTTGTTTTTCTTCCGTCTGCACATCCTCTTTAACTTGTGGTGAAAAGACTCCCAGAAGTGAGCATCTGAAAGCTGGCACCTCTGTGCTATGGGAGGAAAGCAGTGGAATAATTCTGATTGATTGGTTCTGCAATGCAGAGATCATACAAAACTGCAACAAACCGGAGCATTTCAAGCTCATTCAGAACAAAGAAACAGCATCCCAAAATGAAGTATGCTGCTGGTAAGAAGCTTTTCAATGCAGCTTTGACCAGTGACTACGATGTGACCTTATGCAGCACATAAAATAACCAAGACACTGCAATGTCATTTGTGCTGCTGTGCTTATCAGATAGGCTGCGGTGTATCGAGATTCCTCATAAATCCCAACCTGTTCTATTTCTTCTAGAACAGCACAAACTGGTCTTCCTGCGTAACTCAGTAACCGTAGGGTTCCTATAGCTGCAAGTAGCGTCATTCAGCGGCAGAGAACTATTATTTTTGTATTTTATTTTTATTATCATCGTCATTTATTTGTAACGCGCCAAACATATTCCGTAGCGCAGTACAATAGGATTGGAGGACGAAAGACAAGATCTAAAACAAGTTTAGGAAGGGTAAAGGGTCTACAAAGCACCAATTGGGTGTGAAACGCGTGGGAGATTTTTTTTGTCCGTTTTGTTATGTTTCATTTTTTTTTTATCATGCAAAACAGTAAATCTTTTTTTATTTTTGTTACTGCTGGCGAGTTCCGATATATATTTTGTCATGGGTCAGCCATCCCACCAATCCTTTGCAGATTCCTAAAGGAGAGTACGGTCTTCTGACGTCGTAACCTGGAAAGCCACGCAGAGAGACACTTGTAGTGGTACCGAGACAGGACGCCGGAACACAGGTCCACCACATCCTTGGGATTTCTCCTCCGAACTTGCGATAAGCTTTGTAAGTTCATTATTCTGTACGTGCAATATTAACCGGTTTGTTTCTTAGTGTATACTGTAATCTCAATGCTACACTGGGCACGGTCGTGCTCTCTTCTGTTATGTGTTTTTTTAATCCTACAAAAAGGTGCAGATACTTCTGTACAGGACTTGTCAACATGCGGTGGTAAAAGAGACCACTTCCATAGCAGTAATACATTGCCAGTGTTAGAAGAATCTTTGCTGCTAGATAAGTTCCAAATATACAGAAGAAGAGTACAGATGTTGCCAGCTTTATTTTACCAACTGGTAACGCAGAACATAGCGTTATAAAGCAGACTATCAGAGTTTCCGTAGGATTCAATGGCCGTGAACGCGGAATATTACGCCAGCAGGAGCAATAACCCTGGCTACATCTGTAGTTCTGTCATTTGTAAGTTCCAAGGTACGAGGACTGTATTCAGCTGTGGAGGTGTCATTGCCTACCCTTGTCCTAACTGTTCCCATTTTCCATCCGACACCACTGCTGGCGCTATGAATTCGCTGATATTTTGTTATTGAATATCCTGACATCTGTGAGCCTGCAAGATATCGGGAGTATCCTGTCGTCAGGGAGCCCATATACCATCAGAAGTATCCTGACATCGGAGAGCCTACAACACCAGTTTTGGTTAAACTTATTAACTGAAATGCCTGTTTGACCTTACAAAATGAGGATACCAGGAGGCTTTTCCTCACCCTCAACAGATACAGTCACATAAAGAGAAGAGTACAACAGCTCAAGATATCAGATATTTGATGTGAGTGTGTCTCCTCTCATACAGCATTATCTCTCAACCTCCACTGATCTTCTAACCACCCACCCTCCCCCCCCCTTATTCAAACGAAGAGCTGTGTATAACCACTGTGTTGGTCCCTTACTGTGGTCCCCTCTCTTCTCTCCTTTACTTATATGTTTTAAACGTCGTGGAGCCACAAGCAGAGCAACGCGCCAGAGGACCCCTTCTTTCTACCAGTATCTATACAGAGGTTGGTGAATCACCTCTGAGAGACTCAGGCTGCGGGACTGCATTGTGCAAAGACTGAAGCTACATACAGAACAGTAGGATAACCCACTTTTGGCGCAACTTTTCTCTCTTTTATATTAAGGCCTTTAACAAGGAAATCAGATGGAAGTTTATGGGGTGAGCGGGCGATCCTGACTTATATTAGAGTAATATTGTTGATGGCAGTGGAAATAATGGATGTGTTTTAATTTCTCAGTCTAACTTTTAATAGTGGTAATACTAGAGATGGGGGAACCAGTCCAAATTTGTTTCCCGGAATTTCCCAGATTTTTAGACCAAATCCGCACATCCCTCCTACCCCCCCCTCCCACCACAAAACCCACCTGCAGATTGCACTAAAAATATCTGTGTGGACTAATCCATGGGGAAAAGATAGGCAGAAAGGCGCACTGAGTAGCTATGAAATGTATTGGTAAAAACCCTCTCGGGTATCACAGATATTAAAACCAATGTATAGGCAAAAACACAATGCACAATCATACACTCAATTACATGAATGAAATAAAGTAAACTCACAGTTGCCCTAAATGGAGAGAGGTGCCGGAGAGCTCCGGAACTCAGCTAGGTGCAGAAGATGTTAAAGGTTCGGAGCCGATCCACTCACTCGCGCTGGGTTGGAACCCTCAATCTCTCGGTCACCGCTCTCACCAGTTGGAAGTCCACGTAACCGCCTCACGTGACCTCTATGCATGTATTACACGTAGTGCTTCATCAGGAAGTGGACTAATCCATATTTGCCATTGGATACAATTCGGACATATGTTGTAGAATACAAATTAAGTTTTTCCTGTCTTGCCTTCAAATACTTTCTGCGCAAGCTACCCATCTATCTTAACAAGATCCTCACCCCTACCACACGTAGCACTTGTAGTAATTACTGTATATATACACTTATCACCTGAGATCTGACTCCAAAATACTGTTCACGGTCCCAAGGTTCAACAAAGTATCCGGTCACTCCTCTTCCTCTTACCGTGCACCAAACTACTGGAACAACCTACCTGAGACTCTCACAACCGCCTCCAGAATAAGTAATTTAAAGATTTCAGCTGCCTCTCATTTTAATCTGGTCTGTAACGGTTGCATACATATATGACTGTAACTGTTGCATACACCCATAATCATATATCTCTAACCGTCCATGAAATGTCTGTAAATTGAATGCGTAACCTCTGTTCATTTATGTTATAACCATGTATTGTCACCACAACTCTGTGCCCAGGACATACCTGAAAATGATACGTAACTCTCCATGTATTATTTCCTGGTAAAGCATTGTATAAATAAACAAATACAATCAGGTACTGAAACATACTGTAGAGCGATGTGCTTTGTGAAAATAAGCTTCGCATGATTTTGAAAGCGTCATGAAGCAGAGGAAGTGAAAGCTCATTCACGGATCACACTGATTCAAAAGCGTATTATTATTCCTCCGTTTGTGTTTAATCAGTAGAAGGTTCAACCACAGTTATTTCACTGCATGCTGATAATGAGGGGGGGGGGGGATATGTTGAAGAGGAAGCGGCAACAGACTGGAGTCTGAGTCATTTTCTCGGAGGTCCAAGGTTTGCTGCGAATTAGTGGCTGGCATATTGTAACAGCGCATCTCTGGTTTGAAGGCAGCATTATGGCTCATAGCTGATTCCAGACCATTAATCAGTACCTCTAATGGACTCTGCGCTATGCAGGTGAAGAAAGGGTTAAGTAGGTGAACGAACTGGAACTAATGGAATATCAGGGTTCAAGGAGCACTGCAGAAAATGAATCGGAAGCAGCGCACACTAGCTGGAAGATGTCACTCAAGGCATTAAGACTGGATACGTTTAACCCTTTAGCTGCCGCTGCAGCAGCAGGCGCACTGCCAGCGAAAGGGATACAAATGCAACCCCTGTGGATTTGTTCCCCATACTTTGATTACTGAGAGCAAACAAAGATCACCTGCTAGAATGGCAAATTATGAGCTGCAGAAGAAGAAAAAAGTATGCGTTTGTAAATAAGTAGAGCTGTATTGAAAGGGTCCATGCAATAAAGTTTTTTTTAAGGACAACAGGACCAGAACCTTAAGTACACAGAAAATAATTGATGTATTTATTACTATAAATAAATGTTTTATAATTTGGTATATTTGCCACAACAAGCATGGAACCACTCTCTATAGCTCCTCCCTTAACTTCTCTTATAACCACTCATTATAACTCTTCACATAACTGCTTCTATAACCGCTCCCTATAACTCTTCCCATAACTGCTCCTATAACACTCCCTATAACCTCCTACAACCGCTCCCTATAACTCCTCCCTAACTGCTCTTATAACTACTCCCTAGAACTCCTCCCATAACTGCTCCTATAACGACTCCCTATAACCTCTCCTAACTGCTTCTAACCTCTCCCTATAGCTCCTCCCCTAACTGCTCCCTATAACTCATCCCCTATCGGCTCCTGTAACCACTCCCTATAAATCCTCCCATAACTGCTCCTATTACTCCTCCCCTAACTTCTCTTATAACCACTCCTTATAAATCCTCCCATAACTGCTCCTATTACTCCTCCCCTAACTTCTCTTATAACCACTCCTTATAAATCCTCCCATAACTGATCATATAACCACTGCCTATAACTCCTCCCTAACTGCTTATATAAGCACTCCATATAACTCCTCCCATAACTGCTCCTATAACCACTCCCTATAAACTCCTCCCATAATGGCTCCTATAACCACTCCCTATAACTCCTCCCCTAACTGCTTATATAACCTCTCCCTATAGCTCCTCCCCTAACTGATCCCTATAGCTCCGCCCCAACTGCTCCTATAACTGCTCCCTATAGCTCCTCCCCTAACTGCTCCTATAACTGTTCCATATAACTCCTCCCACATCTGCTCCAATAACTTCCCTATAACTCCTCCACTAAATGTTCCTTTCACCGCTCCCTATAACTCTGCCCCTAGCTGCTCCATATAACTCCTCCCACAACTGCTCCTATAACTCCCCCCTAACTGCTCATATAAAAGCTCCTTATAACGCTTAACCAATTGCTCTTATACCCGCTCCCTATAAGTAGAGATGTGCCACTCTATTCAAAATGCAGTTGCAACATTCTTAGCATCAACCCCCCCACATTGGCTCCCTTGTGAAACGTTTCACAGAGCCTCAAAGGGCTAACAAGGTCACAAATGCAATGAGTTTTAAATTGTGCACTTCCGGAAGCTTTCAGCAAAGTATGGCCTGACAGAGAGCGAAACACGACGCGTGCCCTATATACAGTCCCAGCATCGGGCTTAAATTTTGCACATCTCTCCCTACAACACCTCCTACAGCCAAACCCTACAACTCATCTCCTAACTGCTTCTGTAGCAATTCCTTATAACTTCTCCTTAATTGCTGACGCAAACACGGTCTAGTTGATAATACATGGGTGCATTTACAGACTCGCTACAAATATAACTCTCCTAGCATCAACATCGTGTCATAATCCTTATTTGCAACCCTTGACATCAGTCCCTCATAGGCCGAAATCTGTGACAGTGTTGTTCCGTGCGATCTGACACAGAACGCCCCATTGAAGTTGGGGCCTTTCGACAATCTTGGAGCTGTGAGAACCTCGGCAGTAGACTACATTAGCAACATTTTGCTAAAACAGTTTGCATCCACATTGCAATCAGCAAATGCTGTGTCTGAAGCCCATACATTTTTAGTGCAGATCTGATTGACAGGTCTTTTACTTTCCTTCGCCGTGTTTGATAGGATTCAATTTCATGCTTATTTGGATACAGCAAGTCAATGCTAAATTGTGCTACCGCATTGAACTTCTGTGCCAACTAGCTGCGTCTTTTCAAAGAAGATCGACCCAATTGAAATCCTTTTCTCTGCACGCAGTTCACTAAGCTAAGACGAGTGCTGTTGCCGCTATGCTCCGCGGCCTAATTAACCTGCTATCTCTGTCAAGAATAAATTGCCATCCATTATAACAAATTGTTGGTGACCTTCACAATGATGAACTTTAATCCTCTTCGCAAATACTGTAACTGAATACGATTCACCTGCATTTGTAACTGGATGCCCGGTAAGTAGAAGGACAAGCTGCAGTTTCAGGTTGGCCTGTAAAAATCGAAATATTAGTGGTAGAAGGGATATTTCATTATTCCCAGTGGCTTAGCTCAATGCACATAACATGCTCCATTGAGCATGATATAAATACATAGTTATACAGTGCGATTAGGCAGTAAGGTAGGATAAGGGGGGGGGGTGACTTAGAGTTGGCTAAGGACAGTGGAATCAAAGCGCAAATTCATTGCGTGGGCACAAATCACTGGTGAGTGACTCGTAAAATGAGTACCTGGATTTAGAGTTATCCCAAAATAGGTGCAAAACACAGTTGGTGTAGATAGAGCACAGCCGAAGACATCCTGCTTCCAGTATCCAGAGAAAGAAAAAAGGCCAGGCCACTCCAAAACTAACAAAAGGGTAATTTATTGCAAGCTAGACATACAGTGAAAAACGGACTATATGAACGCGCACCTACGCGTTTCAAGCTACAGCACTTTATCAAGTTGCTGATAAAGTGCTGTTGCATGAAACGCGTAGGTGCGTTCATGTAGTCCGTTTTTCCTTCTCTGGATACTGGAAGCAGGATGTCTTCGGCTGTGCTCTATCTACACCTACTATTTCCTTGAACCTACAACGGATGGATTGCACGCCACGGATGATGAGAGTGCCCCTTGGGATACACAGGTAAAGAGCCGCAGTGCCTTATTATTTCCTGTATACCACGGACATTGTCCTTTATATATATTATACCTGGTTGGGTGTTCATTAAAGTGTACATGGTTGTGGATGTCAGGCTAACTCTACTAGTCACTTATCCCTTCCAGTTTTTGTTCTATCATATTGGGGGAACTCCATCTTCACTTAGACTATCAATCATGATATCATTATCTACTACAGATGGAATTGGTTACAATTGTTGAGCACCACATTCACCCATTCTCGGCAAAACACAGTTGGTACAGTTACAGCCAGACTTTCGCTGTCCATAGAGCCACAGTATGATAAGCATAGCGGCTCCGGGGACAGTAAAAGCCACGGCTACCTCCAGTGGGGGGGAGGGGGGAGTGGAGGAGGAGGGAAGGGGGGATTTATTTTTCTGAACAATCTGGCTACATCTGTATGGGAGCCATTAAAATAACGACTCAGCAGGTGAAGCAGAGACATGTTTAATGCTAATTTATTCCAACGAGCTTAACATGGGGGGCACGCAGGTTAAACATCAACTGTCTTGTTTATGCGTCCAATTTAGAGTTGGATTAATGGCTGTCCCTAATTTAAGACCTTTGTTAATTATGCACTGTAACAGGGGAGTAATCCCTGTTCAATTAATGTGCCTTTAATCTAGCAGTGTGGTGGTTAACTGCTGGTAGTCAATTAATAAACACCACCTGCCTGATTTAGATTGCTTACAAAAGCCTGTCTTGTGAGACAGGAAGTGACTCCTTAACTCACTTGTGAGCTGAACTTTGGAGACAGAGCAGTGGTTCTTGAGTCTCCCAGGAGAGACTGACCAAGAGAACACAGATCTCTGGAGCTGACAAATAAGACTTCTAAACCTGGATGCTGACATTTTCTGTGCACACACGGGTGCGGTTCCAGGAGAGCAGAGAAGCTTACTCTACAGCAGCTAACAGATAAGACTTTCATTCTTAAGAGACTTCTTATATCTGCTTATTTCATGCTATGTGTTTGGGGCTGGGAGAAATGCTTGACTAAGGAGATGTGAATTAATTGCATAGTGTTTCACTAGAAATACTCCCAAGTGAATAGAAGATTTGTTCGCCTCCCCGCCCCCTGTGTTTGGATGGTTTCCTGATGAAAAGGAAAAGGCACAATAAAGCCTTGTTATAATTTCACCTTACAAAAAGTCTCCAATTGTGTACCTCTGTGAACGTCCGTCTACATATGGTGTCCGAAGTGAGATGAGAGGTGTCTTTGAAGTTAAAAAGGACCGGAGATTTTTATTTGAAATTTTTTTGTTATGTTTTTTGCCTACAAACAGTCTGAGCAACTTAGAAAAAAAACCTCATGCAGCAGAGATCAGAGTTAAAGGGATACACACCACTGAAACTTACACTGCACTGAAACTTACAAAACCACAGATGGACTCTTTGCCCCAATCCCAAGAGGAGAGAGACTACTGAAACAGCTAAACCTTATTTGCCTATCACAAAGTGTAATATGGTCATTGAAATAGGGGTTTTGCCTTCCAGCCATAGTCAGGGTTCAAGAAGTGAGTCAGCCCTTAAAAAGGGATAGGTGTTTGTTGTTTTCAAAAGTTTCGCTGAAGCAGTGAATACAGATGGTGACCCACGAGTGGTACTGATTTTGCAAATAAAGGTTGCCACACCGCATAGGGCTACCAGCTGTGAATGGAGTATATGCAGAAAAGTGTGAAAATTGATACAAGACTGTGCTGAAGCAGGGGAATTTTTAACAAACAAATGCTGAGTGTAAAATTGCCCTATAGGGGAAAAAGGAATTTCCGACCTGTGTAAAAGGTATTTCAAAGCCAATTGCTGAGTGTTGAGTCACCCTGTCGGGAATGAAAGAAATAGTACACTGCAAAGAATGTTTTTTTTTTTCTGCAAGTGAAAAAGTCTGCCTACACTGGCGACACACTTTATTCGAGCTCGGCTAGCCCCACGAATTCGGGTATACCCGGGTGTATTGAGGTTTGTGACTGTTTTCTGCCCGAGTGCATTGAGGTATTTTCCAGGCAGGGATTGACGCATTTTATTCCCGCTGGCTGCAATACTGCACAGTATATATATATATACTGCATTACAATTCATGAATTTATGCCATCTGGTAGACACGCGAAGCATTGCAGCCTATTAAATCCTAATCATTATCATTTAACAGATCAGCCGCCCGTCAGCCAGGCATGAACCCAGGCTGGGAAGGCAAACGCTACGGGGCTTGTCAGAGGTGAGGAGCGGCGCATTCCAGGTATCTGCCAGGTACATACTGGGTATTTGCTCGAATAAAGTGTGTCGGTGCAGTATATATATATCTTGGGAGAAAACCCCAAAGTGTGAAGTGTGAATGCCATAATACCCAAAGATGAGACTGAAAATTACTGAACTCAGGCAGAAAACCAAATTCTGTTGCTGAAGCAGAGGGATTGCACCTAGCAATTAAATGGTGTAAAGCAAACAGAACTTTTTATTTACCTAGCAACCACACATTCAGCATACCTAATGAGAGATTATACCTAGCAAGTAAATGGTGTAAAGCAAATAGATGTTTTTACCTAGCAACTGCACATCTTGTATACCTGATAAGAGAAAATGCATGCACAGTACTGCTGATATTGAAAAAAAAAAAAAATTACCCAAGAAAGAAAAGTCTACAGAGATGCCTGTGAGAGCTATGACCTCTACAAGCAAAATATGTCCATCTGTAGGACTACCACAATTGGGGGTTCTAGCAAATACAGTGGTAACAGCTGCAATAGCGCCTCCTGAGGTCAGGAAGACAATTACACCTGATAGCCTAAAAATGGAGGACAAGATGCAGCGTTCCTGTAATGAACCCTACCCCACGGAAGAGTGGCTCTTCCAGTCCAATAAAGAGGAAGACCTCTCTTACGGGGAACCCGAACCGAGTCACATCCACAAAACACCCCAAGAATGGTGGGGGTGTCTGAACTCGGCACGAGCAGAAAAGACCGCTCCCTTTGATGATGAATATGATCAGCAGGAGACAGAGCGGGAGCAGTGGATCACCAAATATTTCCATCAGCTATTACAGTTGCAAGAAAAGCCGGGTGGATCCAGTGACGCTGCTAAAATTTCAAATGAAGATGGAGACCCCAATATCCCTGAAGGGACGGTGTCATCCAAATCAAAAAGGCGGAAAAAGAAAAAGAAAAGCGGTTCTTCACTTACCGTGGAAGGAACAGACACGTCCGCAGATCCTATGGAGGAAAAGGGGGACCGAGTTGCCCTGCAGCCTAGAGAAAATGGAGAATTCGTCCCGCGGTTAACCGAATATCCAGAGGGCCCAAGGCAGAAGTCGTGTACCCCAAAGAAATGTCTGTCCTGTGCCAACAGTGAGGAACCCTCAACCAACCATCCCAGGGAAGTGGAGCCGGAACCAGTGAGTGACGATCCCTTGACCAGCCCTGAAGAAGCCCTGAAAAATGCCAGGCATGACTGTGATATGCTCCGTGAACAATTGAAAAAAAAGGAAGATGGTTACACAGAGCTACAGAAAAACAACGTGAAGCTACAGGAATATGTGCTCGCAATTTACTCTTTAGCCAGGACAGAATTGGACGATCTCAAGACTGAGCTAGATACTGCAAATGCTACTATTTCCGCCATGGATGAAAAGCAGAGCCAATCTGATAAAATGGTGGCTACGCTAAAGCGGAAGTTTGAGGAGGCACTGAAGCAGTTGACAGTCTTCCAGCAAGAGGTTCACACTCTTCGCATAGAGCTGAATGCCTCACAACAGGAGGTCAATGGTGTCCGGATAGAAGTGGACGTATCTCAGAAAGAGGTTCAGACACTCTGCAGAGCACTGGATGCCTCACATCATGAGACCAACAGCTGCCGCACAGACCTGAAAGTTTCCAGAAAGGAACTAAACAGTCTCACTGAGGAGCTGGACATTGCTAAAGAAACTATTGGTAATCTTGATACAGATCTCAAAGTCTCTCAGAAGGAGCTTCAGACCCTCAACCTGGAGAAGGAAGTCTCACGCCAGGAGATTATCATTCTCAAAGCAGATGTGCATAAATGGAAGGAGGACTGCAAAGAGGCCCTAAAGAATACAGAGACTGAAAAAGGAGAAAATTCAAGATTAAAAAGAGAAAACTTAAAACTGAAAGAAGAACATTTTCAGTTGACAGAAGAAGTCAAGTAAAAGTTTGAAGCAGAGCACCGACTGCAGAACCAACTACAAGGTCTGCGTACACACCTCCAGTATTCTGAGGAGAAGCAGCAAACGCTGCAGGAAGAAAAGCTGCAGGCTGCTAAAGAGGTACAAGCGCTGCAGGAACGTCTGAATACCCAGTACGTCCCCATAGAGCAGTATGAGGAGCTAAAGGCCACGCTGCATGTCACCAGAGCATCATTGGTGGCGGAGCTTCGATACCAGGTGACTCTGTATGAGAGGGAGCGTGAGAAGGCTCAGAAACTAGAGCAAGAGCTGGAGAGACAGAGAGACTGTTCCATTCCCTTGAGTCAGTACACCAAGGAGAAAACAGACGCAGCGGCAACCTTGACGACAAAAATTACAGAGCTACAGAATATGAAGGAGACTCTGATACAGACTCAGGGAAAGCAAAGTGTGCAGATAAATTCCCTGAGAAGAGACTTGCAAGACACACTCAAAAAACAGGGATCTCTTGCGGATGAGATTACAGTCCTACAAGGACAAGTATTGACCCTGTCTAAGCGTCAGTATCCCACGGCCACAAAAACCCATGAAGACAAGGGTACAGTGAGAGCTGGGAATACCGCTCGTCTGAAAGACAAGGTTGCAAAATTTGAACCACCTAAACAAGCACTAGCAAAACCTTCAGCCACCCAGCAGGCTATAAAAGAAGGTACACGTGCTGAATTAAAACCAGAAGAATCCTTAGCTGATGAAGCTGAAAAGATGGGACATTCTCTGGAAGTGGGTGTGGAATGGCAACTTAATCTCAGAGGCTGAACTAGCAACCCCATTGAGTGGGAAAAGGGCAGAGAGACAGCTTCAAGAGCGGAAAACTCAAAGGGCTGTTTTTAAACGCTCTGCAACTGCTGCTATACAGTCTGCCTACAATAAGACAAGCACCCAACGCGAGGGAAATCTCATGCTCGCGCACGTAGAAAAAAGACTATACTTGGAAAAAGTCCTCCTCGAGCGACTGAGGGGTGCTGATCTCAAGCACCTTCAGGAGGAGACACGAATAAACTGGAGAAAGGGCTCCAATCCCAGCAGGACTGAGGGTTCTCTTCCTCCATCCACTCTCATTCAAGTCACAGAGATATCTAGAATGAGAGTGGAAGGATGGGCTTTGGCCGTGGCAAGCCCGAGCTTCCCACAAACAGGGGAGGTATGTAACAGGGGAGTAATCCCTGTTTAAGTAATGTGTCTTTAATCTAGCAGTGTGGTGGTTAACTGCTGGTAGTCAATTAATAAACACCACCTGCCTGATTTAGATTGCTTACAAAAGCCTGTCTTGTGAGACAGGAAGTGACTCCTTAGCTCACTTGTGAGCTGAACTTTGGAGACAGAGCAGTGGTTCTTGAGTCTCCCAGGAAAGACTGACCAAGAGAACACAGATCTCTGGAGCTGACAAATAAGACTTCCAAACCTGGATGCTGACATTTTCTGTGCACACACGGGTGCGGTTCCAGGAGAGCAGAGAAGCTTACTCTACAGCAGCTAACAGATAAGACTTTCATTCTTAAGAGACTTCTTATATCTGCTTATTTCATGCTATGTGTTTGGGGCTGGGAGAAATGCTTGACTAAGGGAGATGTGAATTAATTGCATAGTGTTTCACTAGAAATACTCCCAAGTGAATAGAAGCTTTGTCCCCCCCCCCCTGTGTTTGGATGGTTTCCTGATGAAAAGGAAAAGGCACAATAAAGCCTTGAAAAAGAAAACAACCTGGCGCCAAATATTCAGTGGAAAATCCTGTATTCCTCACGGAATCCGCACACTTGCTTGACAGGCCATGTAATGAAAGAAAAACAAACAAACATAGATCATAGTGTAACACTGTAGGGTAAATCAGTACCACACTACAAATAACATAAAACAGTGAGACTATTAGTGACAATTAAAATACACTATTTAATAATATAAGAACTATGCTATAAAATGGTATTGTCAAATACAGAGAGCCGCTGGTCATCCGGGGTGGAAAAATCAGAACCCTACTTATAATCAGCAGGGTATAAACACGCGGTGTAATGACAGAGTCCTCTCGGCGCAGATGGTATCCTTGCAGAGTTGAAGCTCTACTCCACCGTGACTCACGTCCAAACCGTCCCTTCAGGTTCCCAGGAACAATGCCGGTGACGAAGGCTGGTTGGTGAGGTGCTCAGCACAACAGCACGTGTGGCCGGTTTGCCTCACTTCCGCCTCCTGCTTCACAGGCTCTGTTAGCGCGCCCACGCGAGAGTGTGCCCGTGTCCTTAAAGGGACAGTTGATGCGGTCTGATCACCGGGGGCTGGTAAAACTGAAAGGCTCCAGACCAAATGTGCCATAAAAGTCCAATACCAAATACAAAGTGACTGTGTCACATGCCCTACGCGTTTCATAGACGTTAATCTACTTCCTCAGGGGCTACAAAACTGATATCTAGTGACACTCTAATATACCCTAACCAATTAAAACTTAATTTACTATTTAAAGCAATATCGCCTACATGTCATTAATATCAAATCACTATGTCTCATACTACCTAACACACATACAATACATAAATATTACAAAACATGGCTACGCATCATATGTTATTTCAACAATGTACCCAAACCTTATGTATATATTGGAAATACTAAAAATTGGCCATGGGACATTCAAATCTCCCAAAACGTCTCCAAACCATTAATTCACAGATTCCAAGTAGCCTGTAATTGAACCAAAACAGACAGGTGAGGTACTGCCCAATTACTTGAGGTAACACCTACTCCTACTTCAGACCTATATTAAGTCCCACACTTTCTTAATTACTGGTATCACTTCATTTACCCAAAAAGGAACCCAGCTCAAAATCAATATTAAGCCCACTTGGGGAAAGGGTCTTGAGTTCATAAATCCAAAAGGCCTATCGTCTATTGATTTGCTATTATTATTATTATTATTATTATTTTTGTTTTAATTTCCAGTCACTTTGTATTTGGTATTGGACTTTTATGGGATATTTGGTCTGGAGCCTTTCAGTTCTACCAGCTCCCGGTGATCAGACCGCATCAACTGTCCCTTTAAGGACACGGGCACACTCTCATGCGGGCTTGCTGAGAGAGCCTGTGAAGCAGGAGGCGGAAGTGAGGCAAACCGGCCACACGTGCTGTTGTGCTGAGCACCACACCAACCAGCCTTCGTCACCAGCATTGTTCCTGGGAACCTGAAGGGACGGTTTGGACGTGAGTCACGGCAGAGCAGAGCTTCAACTCTGCAAGGATACCATCTGCGCTGAGAGGACTCTGTCATTACACCGCGTGTTTATACCCTGCCGATTGTAAGTAGGGCTCTGATTTTTCCACCCCGGATGACCAGCGGCTCTCTGTATTTGACAATACCATTTTATAGCATAGTTCTTATATTATTAAATAGTGTATTTTAATTGTCACTAATAGTCTCACTGTTTTATGTTATTTGTAGTGTGGTACTGATTTACCCTACAGTGTTACACTATGATCTGTGTTTGTTTGTATGTTTTTCTTTCATTACATGGCCTGTCAAGCAAGTGTGCGGAGTCCGTGAGGAATACAGGATTTTCCACAGAATATTTGGCGCCAGGTTTTTTTCTTTTTCACGTACAGTATTTTCTGTTTTTACTAGCAGTAGGTACCAGGCAGCCTAACTTTAAGTTAAAGGTATTTTGTACTTGTCACATTGGTGTTTAAACTTTAGCGCTTTCTCACAATTTTTTCTTTCACAATTAAGCCTTGTTAGAATTTCACCTTACAAAAAGTCTCCAATTGTGTACCTCTGTGAACGTCCGTCTACATGCACCTATAGGGACCAAGAGCCAATCAGCCTACAGTGAAAGAACCTATCATTTGCAACATACCGTTTCTGGGGCTATGGTTGCAATTGCTGCACTGTTGATGCTCTGATGCTACCTGGCAATACTCGCTATTCCTGAGTATAGACTAGGACCTGCAAGAAGAAGGGGAAGTGTTTATAAGGCTGGATTTATTGTATTTTGCATGAACAATGATGAGGTTTTTCATGGGATTTGTGGAGCATTTTCAGGCTGATCTAGAGCCTGAAATAAATATTAGTGCAGCTATTTCTCCAATGAGCAAATGAAGGGAAGTACCGCATTTGATATTAGCACCTATTGAGGACGTTGCTCCCATCAAACGTCTTCATCAACAAACTATTACTTATGCCAAACAAAAATGTTCTGGGAGCTGTGGACTTCACCCACACAGAACCAAAGCCCCCACGGAGCGAGAAAGCCATGCACATAAACTGGAAACTCGTCCAGTCCATCAAGGCCCAGCTCATTTGGGATTCTTCACTTACAGATGTGGTAAGAATTGATGTCTTCGGTGCAGTACTCACACGCAGTCACGCAACCATGGCGGTCGAGGCACCAAAGGAAGCATAGACATCCCTGTGCAGCTCCATCACGGCAGACACTGTCCGCAACCAACTTGGCTGCTGTCTCCAGCACCGCGGACGAAGAAGCAAAAGTCTGCAACGCTGGGGACAGAAGGTCTTGCTACATCTGTATCAACAATCTGGCTGCTATTAAGTGATCACATACACATAGTGACTAGTCGCTCACCTAATAGTACCGTACATGAAAAACTTGGTGCATAGGGAATAAACTGTAACCAACACTTGAACAAGTGACCACCAGGGGTCACCTATATATTGCACTCAAAAGTTACAGTATCCACGTCAGACACTGTGGTGAATGGATATTGTGTAGTAATATAGGACCAAAGGAAGGGTCCAAAACCCCGTAATAGCATACTCAAATGCAAAATATTTAAAACCAAAAATAACACAATTTTATTTAAACTATACTTGACAAACCAACATCAATATACAAATACACTTAGGATTTAAAATCCTCAGGTGGGAGAGACGGTGGAAACGGGGGGTAAGCAGGTATGTATTTACTGCACCGACACACTTTATTCGAGCAAATACCCAGTATGTACCTGGCAGATACCTGGAATGCGCCGCTCCTCACCTCTGACAAGCCCCGTTGCGTTTGCCTTCCCAGCCTGGGTTCATGCCTGGCTGATGGGCGGCTGATCTGTTAAATGATAATGATTAGGATTTAATAGGCTGCAATGCTTCGCGTGTCTACCAGATGGCATAAATTCATGAATTGTAATGCAGTATATATATATACTGTGCAGTATTGCAGCCAGCGGGAATAAAATGCTTCAATCCCTGCCTGGAAAATACCTCAATGCACTCGGGCAGAAAACAGTCACAAACCTCAATACACCCGGGTATACCCGAATTCGTGGGACTAGCCGAGCTCGAATAAAGTGTGTCGCCAGTGTAGCCTTAGCTTAAGTGTGGAACCAATGTCCACTTCAGTATGAGGTATATATGATATAATAACCATAGGCTATTGGACAGGGCAAATAAAATGAATAAATACCCAGTTTGCCCAAAATACGCAGAATGACACACATATGGATATCGCTAGTGAGGAGTACCGTGGCACACAGAAGATGTACCGGGATGCCTGCAGTACTAACACTACCAGAGTAAGTGCTCAATATTGAGTCCTCAGGGATATCCCATATCATCGGGTATTCCCGTTGTGTCAAAGTGTGTAAATCAATAATACACACCGCTGTAGTTGCGTATGCTGCGCCCCAAACTTGAAAGGTACAGTATACTCTTCAGAGAGAAAAAACGTGAGAATCGGTTAGGTCCAGCGCTATATTACCTCGTTTGTATTTCCCCCTTACCAAACCGTCCCTCCTGGTGTACGTCACACGTCCGACGTCACCATGCCCCGGCGTACGTTTCACGTGCTAGGCACGCTTCTTCAGGGGGAGGAGTCACAAAACGTGAATGTGAAAGCCGCAATTTAAGTCTAAAATCAGGGGAGGAAGCGCCGTATCTACCAATGGAGGTAAGGATGGGGTCCCGCCTTAAAAGGGCATAGATACATAGCGGAGAAATAAAGTATAGTGTACAGGGAGTGTAAGGAGTTAGATTAACCCCCCATATAGATCGACAAGTAATCATATATATGTATGAATAATAATAAACAACTTGAGGGCTGTGTACATCGATAGATGGCTGAATGCGGACATATAGATCTAGTGTGATACAGCATATGTACTCCAATGACACCTGAATCATAGGTACTGCTGCGACACACTTTATTCGAGCAAATACCCAGTATGTACCTGGCAGATACCTGGAATGCGCCGCTCCTCACCTCTGACAAGCCCCGTTGCGTTTGCCTTCCCAGCCACGGTTCATGCCTGGCTGATGGGCGGCTGATCTGTTAAATGATAATGATTAGGATTTAATAGGCTGCAATGCTTCGCGTGTCTACCAGATGGCATAAATTCATGAATTGTAATGCAGTATATATATATATACTGTGCAGTATTGCAGCCAGCGGGAATAAAATGCTTCAATCCCTGCCTGGAAAATAACGCAATGCACTCGGGCAGAAAACAGTCACAAACCTCAATACACCGAGTATACCCGAATTCGTGGGACTAGCCGAGCTCGAATAAAGTGTGTCGCCAGTGTATTGCTATCTTTTCCGGCCAAGATGATATTTGGCAGGTAAGTATATCGGTAAGGTTGGATAGTGGAATAATCCCACATTAATGTCACTGAGAGCTTAGTCCACAGATAGAGGAGGAAACTTAAATCACACATATTGGTATAGCAGAAAGTGAATCATTTTATAACAAAACATAGGGTAGCAGGAAAGCTACGTCCACAGATGGAAGAGGACACTTAAATCGTATATATGAATAGGCAATGATAGTGCCAGATTAATCCCGACAAAAGCTAAGTCCACAGATGGAAGAGGACACTTAAATCGTATATATGAATAGGCAATGATAGTGCCAGATTAATCCCGACAAAAGCTAAGTCCACAGATGGAAGAGGACACTTAAATCGTATATATGAATAGGCAATGATAGTGCCAGATTAATCCCACCAAAAGCTACGTCCACAGATGTAAGAGGACACTTAAATCGCACATATTGATATTGCAAAACATTAGCAGGTTTGCAGGTACCCCAAGCAGAGTCCAAACATGGAGGAAGATGTGGCCCTTGCAGTGGTATACAGGTCCGACAAGGATGAAAATTTCATAAATGATAAGAAAAGTGACTCAAGGAGTATAGCCAAAGGTAAGTGACGTAATAAAAAGTATAACCTATAACCGTGTCATGTGTCAAATTTATATCTAATTGGTGAGTGTAAATAAGTAAATAAATAAAATTATTAATATAAATATACATAATAAAAAATACACATGTAGGGAAATAGGGATTGACAGAGTGTAGGATTGTGCTATACTAGGCGGAACCGCCCCAAAGGGGTCAAAACGGAACCTCTAACAAATTAACCATCTACCTGGATCCCGCTACCCACAGCAAAGAGAGAAGTGAGTTCGGACAACCCAGATAAAGGTAACATAATAGTGCATGTGTAGGAATGTGCTCATCTCTTTGAGACCGTCCAAAGGGCGAGATAAATGGGATGAGATAAACAACCCCGGTGGACAGACAATTGATGAAGCTTTTGATTGGAAAAACCTTAGTGGTGGTAGAATCTGTAAAGGTTTTGGTAACCATCATCGAAGTACAGGCCTTACACCGTCCACATGTGTAAAAGCCACATGTTTTGGACCAAGCCATGTTCGATTGGGTTTGGTTTTATGATGGCTATGTACTAGATGGTCCCTTAGGTTTTTGGGCCTTCGACATACCATATCTGGAGAATGTTTAAGAACGTGTGACAAGTCTGTATCCTGCATTAAGATATGCCAGTGTTTCTGTAGAGTTTGTCTAATAGATCCCCATTGGTCGTTGTATGTACCTATAAACCTTATGGTGGTGTCAATACTGGACTGGGTACGCTGGCTTTTCGTAAGGAGTGTAGACCTGTTGGTGTTAAGGGCCTTACAATAAGCTTTCTTAATAACCGCTTTGTTATAGCCTCGTTCGCTAAACCTGTCTGTCATGTCTCGTGATTGTTGTTTGTATTCTTTCATGTTTGAACAGTTCCTTCTGAGGCGCAGGAATTGCCCTGTGGGGATGCTATTTATCATATATGGTGGATGATGACTGTCTGCCTTTAGCAGACTATTAGTTGATGTAGTTTTTCTAAAGATAGTTGATTCAAGTTTACCGGTCTCACTTTTCATGATAGTCAGATCCAGGAAGTTGATTTTATCCCTATGTGCCTAGTACGTCAATTTTAAGTTATGATTGTTTTGATTCAACTTCTGTATAAATATATGGAGGACTACAATATATATATACTGGTCAAGATACATAGATGACATCTTTTTACTGTGGAGTGGGACACTGTCCACATTACAAGAATTTATACAGAAGATGAAGATGAAGCCCTCAAGTTGTTTATTATTATTCATACATATATATAAGGCGGGACCCCATCCTTACCTCCATTGGTTTATACGGCGGTTCCTCCCCTGATTTTAGACTTAAATTGCGGCTTCCACTTTCACGTTTTGTGACTCCTTCCCATGAAGAAGCGTGCCTAGCAGGTGAAGCATACGCCGGGGCATGGTGACGTCGGACGTGTGACGTACACCAGGAGGGACGGTTTGGTAAGGGGGAAATACAAACGAGGTAATATAGCGCTGGACCTAACCGATTCTCACATTTTTTCTCTCTGAAGAGTATACCTTTCAAGTTTGGGGCGCAGCATACGCAACTACAGTGGTGTGTATTATTGATTTACACACTTTGACACAACAGGAATACCCGATGATATGGGATATCCCTGAGGACTCAATATTGAGCACTTACTCTGGTAGTGTTAGTACTACAGGCATCCCGGTGTGCCACGGTACTCCTCACTAGCGATATCCATATGTGTGTCATTTCTGTGTATTTTGGGCAAACAGGGTATTTATTCATTTTATTTGCCCTGTCCAGTAGCCTATGGGCATATCATATATACCTCATACTGAAATGGACATTGGTTCCACACTTAAGCTAAGGCTAAATACATACCTGCTTACCCCCCGTTTCCACCGTCTCTCCCACCTGAGGATTTTAAATCCTAAGTGTATTTGTATATTGATGTTGGTTTGTCAAATATAGTTTTAATAAAATTTTATTATTTTTGGTTTTAAATATTTTGCATTTGAGTCTACTATTATGGGGTTTTGGACCCTTCCTTTGGTCCTATATTACTACACAATATCCATTCACTCAGTGTCTGACGTGGATACTGTAACTTTTGAGTGCAATATATAGGGCTTTTTGGTGACCCCTGGTGGTCACTTGTTCAAGTGTTGGTTGCTATTAAGTGATGTGTGAACGAGCTTTGATTCGACGACTCGGAAGTAAGACAACCCTTTATAAAAAAAAGTAACTTTCACTGAAAGGAAAGTAGTACAAATCAAATGGGAAGACCATACATATGGCGGATAATTTATTGCTTCACGTTATTTTGGGGGCATTACCTCATGCTGATTGATACATTTTAAATGAAGACTTTCGTAAATATCAATTATAAGGATAATATTATTGATAGATAATAGCCATACTGTAAAAATAATATATTTCGTTAACCTACGTAACGAATTATCCATGCTACGTCAAATAGATCTCTAGTTGATCTACAGCAACTTCCTTCTTCGCTAACGCAGTTAACACACTTTTTAGCACTTTCTCTTTATTTTTGGCCGCACACTTTTTTGGTTCATCCCATTAAGATCTGTATGCAGCACTGTCCGTTTCTGTGCGCCAAATAAAACAACCGTTTCTGACGCCGATGGCACACACGGAGTAGTTTCAGTTTAGCACAGAGGCGCACACGAGCAACTTCAAATGAGATTTCTTTCCATCAATTTCGTGTCAAAAATGCCGTTTGCGATGCTTAGTACATAGACCTCTAAATTGGACCCATGCATTAGCACTGTTTAGTAAACCTGGGGAACTATATTACGTTTTCCATTGGGGGGAAGGGAGGAAGGGGAGTTCTGATCTAGATAGAAATGGATTTTCTAGAATTTTGAGGCCTGATTTCTTTACGTTTTAGAAAGATATTTGTTTCTGGTGTTTAACCCTGTGGTTGCCGGAAGGGTCGTGGCACTCACTTGCCAGCTCCTCTGAGCAATCACGACATCGCCCTTAATCAGGAATTCCGCCCTCTTCCATTTCCCTGTGTTTCAGATTGCAAAGGGATTGATACTTTGAAAATCAAAGATGATGGTGACTGTTCTCCCCTCAATTACCCTTTTATTTTTTCGGTTGCCCTTCCCAACAAAATTTTAAATTAAAAAAAAAGGAAGTTAGAAAAAAAAATTAAATAAATCAAGGAGCGTTAGGTGCTAAATAACCCACTTCTATCAGTGAGACGCAATTGAATTCAATGAGACTGCGCATAATCAGTCAGTAGACACGTCTGCCTTGGATTAGGAAGGTAATTTATGACACTGGAAGTATCAAAGAGTATTGAGTTTAATTATTAATCCCTGTTTATACCGAATTTCCTGCTTCTTCTGCAATATAGATGTGCAAAACTTTTCACGATGTCACGAAACTGTCTAATATCGAACTTTTGGGTCTCTCTCCCTAAAAACATTTTGGGTGACGTTTCTCTGGCTAGTGTTACCGATTGTGTGAGTAAGTTATTGCCGGGAGTGTCAAATGTTTGAAATCAATGGACGTGCAGTTGTGCGATAAAGTAAATTCAAATTAAAATGGTTACCGAAGTGACACAATTGCGCACCTTCCAAAAATCCAAGCCGAATAGACGATGCCTCTGTATAGGAGTAAGAACAACGAAACGTGTGCTCCGTCTTGCTGCTAAATCCTGTTACAAGAAAGCAATAGGGTTAATCGCAGTCCTGGGACGTGTCGTGCTTGAAGATGATGTCCACTTGTGATATGATGTCTGACATTCTAATTGTCCCCAATTTGTGGCAATGTTCTTGTAGGTGTTTACGCTGAGCACTATTAAATGCATTTGATAACGATAACATTTTCGGTTAGACCGTGAGCACAGACAATACAAAGTGTCAAGACTGGAACAGAAGAAGTAGCTCACATATAATTAACAATTAACACTGCGATGGCCTTTGCGTGTCATGGAAAATGGAGTTGCTAGGCAACCTTGTGTATCATGTCCTCTCTGCTTCAGTACGAGCAATTGATCTGAGACACTACGTATCAGAATTAATTGTATTGTAGCATCACTCTGGTATACTGGATCAATGCCAACACTTTGGCCCCTCTTGCAATATGATGTGAAGCCACATTCCCTGTGATAGAGGAGAGTTCTACACCAGCCAAATGACTGGGACTTCAATCTTTTCCAGCACAGCGAAGACCTCTTCAGTGCTTTTTGAACAGGGATCTTCTTGAGCTATGTACATGTATGTATAGTATAAAGGGTGTGCATGACTTAACTATAAAGCGTATAGGACAAGTGTCCGTGTATTAAATGAAGTGGCGTTTTTGTAAGAGAAAAGGGACAGAGAAAATAATATTTTTGTCTAAGCTACAATAAATAATTCAGCTTTAAATAAAGAAATGTGGTAACAAAAAGCATGTATCCCTCTCTCCCAAACCAATTTTTAATAATGATATGATCGCTATATGGAGTTTCTTCTCGATTCCTGTAAAGGGTTCCCCTGGGTCTCCCCACAAAAATAGCTCTAGTTGTAGGATAAGTTGGGATAGAGTTAGTAGAACTATATTTTCTAATAAGTTGTATAGTGTATTGTATACAATTCTCTGGGTAGTTTACTTTTGCTGTGGTACTTTACTGTATGTACTGTGTGTCTAAATTAACTTGGCGTAAACTCCCCTAACTAATGATCTTCATTTAAAGAAAGCCCTGGACTACAAGGGGAGGGGTGGTATGACCCAACATAGTTTGTTGGCTGGCTGAATGGCTAGTGTGAGGCAGGATCAAGGAAAGTATTTAGGCTCTTCCAGCACTGGGGGGAAGGATGAAGCTCCGCCAAGTGGAGAGTCCGTAGGGGGGAGATGGTAAACATGCTCAGAGTGTGGTTGAAGCGAGCTTGCTAAAGGGGTTAAGGTCAGAGGAGCAGCTAGGAAGCTGAAGGTGCAAAGGGACATGGTAAAGATTTTTTGTGGAACTCAAGAAGGCTACTGTACTACTGTAGGTAATTTCAGTCACTGCTAGGTCACTTTAATGTTGCAAAGTGGGTTCTGCCTATGGGGAGAGTGTTTTGTCAGAGGATGCAGTAGCAATAGCGATGTCCAGCATCAAGTCTCAGCACCAAAGGTCTCAAAGGAAATTTCACTCACCATCTCAGGGTGTGGGACTGTTTTCCAGAATTAAATACGAGTAGAACATGCACGTTGAACAGGGCAGTGGATAGCTAGCAGATTGCGTTGTTCACGCATGTGTCAGGTTATGTGGAATTAGGGGCTTATTTTGGCGGGTGCTGGTGCATGGAGAGGTGGCTAGATTCCCGTGGCACAAAACACCTATTTGGTTACCGGATATCACTAGATTTTTTCCCTCTGTGTAATCTGACATCTCTGGAGTTATTCTCTCTCCTGGTGGCAGTGAGGCTGGGGGCGGGGGGAAAGCTCTGGCCAATCAGGGAATCATATTTACTGTACGTCTGACAATTTGGGTGTGGCGTCAGCAGGAAATGGGATCTTGGAGTCTTCTTCACCGGTGGTTCTTATTGCGATCTGGAACTGAGATAAATAGTCTGCAATGTTATTCTCAACTCAAGGGACATTCTTGGCTCTAAACCATACTGTATATTACACACTAAGCACTTAGGGGCCTATGCTAGTAGGCTTCCTAATCCACTTATCAAGGCTTTTTAGCTGTTATGTTATCGGCCAAAATGCCTACAGCAATTCAAGCAAGCAAGCGTCGATAAGTGGGTTGAATCGACAATCTTTTCTGCCGTCAAAAACAAATCGCCAAGTGAGCGGCGATAAGCCACTTATCGCCAGTTTTGAAACTCGAGCAAGTCTAGTTTCTCCCAAATTCAACAAGCCAAAAATGGTTGACGTGAAGCTGCCAAGAAGCTTCAGGAGGCAGCGGCAAGAGAAAAATGCATTCTTCCTGCATCAGATTGATGCCGGGGGTCTCTGGAGCTGATGCACATTAATATCAGCACAGGAGAACCCTGGCATGAATCAGATCCATGAAAAATGCATTTACAGGCAACTTCATTACCTTAGCGGCTAACCGCTCAGGTAATAAAGGGGTTAAATACCAGTGTTCGGTTTATCATGGGTAGCGGGGGTAGGCAAAGGTGGTATTTGGCCCTTGGTGGGTGTTTAGGCCTTGCGGGGGGGTTGCGGGTGGAGTTAACCCTTCATTACCTTAGCGGTTAATACCGCTAGGGTAATGAAGGGGTTAACCCCTCCTGCTATCACCCGGTAGGCCTAAACATCCATGGGGCTACTACCCCCTTCACCCAATCCCTCTACCCACAATAAACAAAAATACGCAATCAAAAGCATAGCAACACATTAAAAAAATCAAACCCAGGTAGCAGACAAGGGAGGAACTAAGACTAATAGTGTTATAGTACCCTGGTATATAATATGTCTTTATCTTCTTGTTTGCTTCCTATTATACTATTTCTGAGGTTCCATTTGTATTATTTACTTATGTTATGCTATTAGTCTTAGTTCCTCCCATGTCTGCTACCTGGGTTTGATTTTTTTAATGTGTTGCTATGGGAGGGCCTCGAAATGGTTGCTGGGTAGCCTGTATGGTCTTTAAAGCCCTCTATGGTTAGCTATGAGTATCCTTTGAAAAAGTTGCCTTGAGTGACGAAACGCGTCAGGATGCACGCAGAGTCATTACGTCATCACTGGGGTATGTACGTGTATCGTGGCTGGATCTCGTCTCTGGAGCTGCAGGAGGCTAACAGCACTTACTGCTGATTGGAGCTAGCTGTCTTGCTGGGAATTTTTATACTCTTCCCGGAGCTTTGTAAAGGTTGCTGAGGACTTCACATGCGGTTGCCGATGGCGTACCAACCCGATGTGGCGGTGACTATTTGTGTTCACAACTGCTTTAAATTTTGTTTCCCTTGTGAGTGAGCCTGTTTCCTCCCCTTCCCTTATCCTTTTCCATTAAATGTTTAAAGATTTTATGCTATGGGCCATGCACTTTCTTTTTTTCTCTTGTTTTAGATTCCGTTTTGGATTTGGTTCCCTCCCTTTGAAAGCAGCCTTCTCCCAGCTTGGACTTTTATTCTATTAAGTGGACTATCAAAAGGATTGGTTCTATTAATTTTTCTTTTTTTCTTTGTTTGTCTGTGTTCTTGTGTTGTTTTGTCATTAGGGTTATACATTATTTTTTAATGGTTGTTATATTATTTTAACTGTGCACTTATTTTGTATTGGATTGTTTTATTACTTTATTCCTAATTATTATTTTGTATCATCAGTATACTATTTGTTTGTCACGTGGCGCTGCTTGATTTATTTATATAAAACTCAGTATCCATGTATCTATAACCATAGGGAAAGACAGATAGTTCTAACCTTAGAGCAGCAATCCTCCCACACCAAAAAAATTTTTTTTTATCTGAGTGGGTTTTAAAGAATTAAGTGGGGGAAATCCTGATGTAAATTGACAAACACAAAGCACATCAGGAAACACTTCCCTCGTTTATGGCAAAAGAGCTGTTTTGATTTCTTTGTTGACTGGAAAATCAGCACTCCATTTCTCCCTGGGCAAGGGATTCTGGGTTATAAGAAACCACATTGATTTTGATCTGAGGAGCCCCGGGTTAAAGGAAGATTTTTGGCTAAATTCTATGTAGCTCGAATTTCTGTAGTCGTTTTTGGGCAGAAAGGCCCATTAAAGTCTATGGCCTTTTTGGACTACATACTGTAGAATTATTCCCTGTTACCCTATGTCCAAGTGCTTTTCATGTCTCTGCTTGCTGGTGTCCCTTATGGCACCCCATGAACATCACCTCTACATTGCACATTTATAGGGTAGACCTTATATGGGACGCAGTTGGAATGGAAGATGAAAACTTCCTCCTCTGTTTCTGATGTCAACAGATGTATCGGGACTATGGCGATCGCTACACAAGCCATCACATAATCACAGTGCTGAAATATCTGTGGCCAGCTGGTGATGTGTTATGGGAAGGTTAAAAATGGCACAAGAACTACTCGGCTACAGGAGATGGGTTGGGGGATTTAAAAATAAACAACAATTGTCACAAACATTTTAGAAGTCTGAACTTGGCACAGTTTTAATAGAGTTTTCAAAGTGTTTGAGAGCTATTTGCATTATTTTACATATAAATCATTCAGATGGTAACATGCTCTGAAACATTATATTTTGTCTACACTGTTTCTCTGGAAACAAAACTCATAGAAGAACTGTCAGAACGTATTGCGTTTATTGACATTTATGCATCTTTCTTAGCCACTGTACTTCCCAAGCATCTGTGCACACGCCACAACATACCAGTATATTATTCTGGGGAATGCCTAGCTTACAATTATTTAAATTTAGCTATACAGTGTGTGTGTGTGTGTGTGTATATATTTATATATACATATATATATATATAGTATGTCTCTTTCTACCTGTTCTTTCCCTGTCACGTAAGTCCCTGCTAGCTGCAGGTTATAACAGGTTAAGGGAAAGCGGAGGGATCCTCAGGCGCGTTGTTCTGCTTGTGGCTCCAGGACATATATGAACGTAGGAAATAAAAGAAAGAGGGGGACCACAATGAGGAAAAATTCAACCCATATAGATACCTTGGATCTCTTTATGGGGGTAAATAATAAATAGGAGAGGAGACACACTCACATTAGGTGTCTGGTCTTGGTCAGATGACTAATCCTCTGGGGGGAGGGAGGGTTGGGGGAGAGGGAGAGCCCCCTGATGATTCCTCAGAAAATAGGGAAGAGAAGGGAAAAAAATAGTGTAATAACGTTTATTGACATATAGTAAAATAGAGATTAAAAACTCACAAGCGGCCAAATAATATTGGCATAGGGAGGAGATATGTCCAGACTCCACAGAGCGTCCCTCTCGAAGATGGGTTGTCTTGTGTGGCCTGGTTTCCAGCTGGTAGAGTCTTGGGATAGTGCGTGGAGTTAAGCAAGCGGCAGGGAAAGTCTCCATAAGCCTGTGCACGAGCTGGGTCCTCCTCCGTCTGCTTTCCTCTTTGCACACACCTTCCACAGCTGCTGTTCCGTCGCGCATGCGCATGCGCTCCCGGCGAGATGCTGGCCAGACTTGGAAAACTCAACTTCCTCACTACGGTGGACTGTGATGACCAAAAACCGTCAGACGCGTTTTGCATTAGCTTCCTCAGTGACTGAGGAAACTTTCCCTGCCGCTTGCTGAACTCCACGCACTATCCCAAGACTCTATCAGCTGGAAATCAGGCCACACAAGACAACCCATCTTCGAGAGGGACCCTCTGTGGAGTCTGGACATATCTCCTCCCTATGCCAATATTATTTGGCCGCTTGTGAGTTTTTAATCTCTATTTTACTATATGTCAATAAACGTTATTACACTATTTTTTTCCCTTCTCTTCCCTATTTTCTGAGGAATCATCAGGGGGCTCTCCCTCTCCCCCAACCCTCCCCCCCCCAGGGGATTAGTCATCTGAGCAAGACCAGACACCTAATGTGAGTGTGTCTCCTCTCCTATTTATTATTTACCCCCATAAAGAGATCCAAGGTATCTGTATGGGTTGAATTTTTCCTCATTGTGGTCCCCCTCTTTCTTTTATTTCCTACGTTCATATATGTCCTGGAGCCACAAGCAGAACAACGCGCCTGAGGATCCCTCCCCTTTCCCTTCTACACATCAATACAGAGGTTGGCGAATCACCTCTCAGAGACTCGGGCAGCTGAACTGTATTGTGTGAAGGACTGAAGTTACGAATTGTACAGTAGGACTTTTTTGGCGCAACTATTCTATCTCTTTCTAACAGGTTAAATCTGTGGTCTTTTGACCCTCCTCCTGCTCCCTTCTGAATGACAGGGGGTGGTAGTGACTCATGACCTGGTAACAGTCTCTCTGGTATAGGTACAGACCTTGAGCCCGCCCCTTCTGGTTCCTCTCTGAAGGGAAGGGCCAAAGGTTAGTGAGTTAGTCTGTGTACACCCTTTGTAGGGAGTGGACGTGAGTTCCCTTATCTCCCCTCCTGCGAGTGTGAGAGGCCAGTCAGGCCGCAAGGCTGACTGGTCTGTAAGATCTATGGATGCAGACTCAAAAAGAGAGCATGCATCATCCAGAAGCCTGGAATCTTCTGAGACTCTGTAACCCGCTGATTGTAACATCTATGCAGTGATGCAATAAAGTCCCTGTTCTATCATATACCTGCCTGGACTGAGTCAGTGAGGAGATGTATGAGAGAGTGCTTCAGGAGGAGACTGTTTCTGGTATTCCCAGAACCCACTGAAGCTGGAGGCGCTGACACCGAACCAGAAGACATCACAAGCCTGTCCTGATCTCCACTACATCGCAGATCCACTCAGCTCTCCTGAACCAAAAGGTATGCCTCAGCACCACACAGAGACAATAACTAGCCGTGTATCTCCCAGAGGGGGGGTGGGGGAGGAGGGGGCGGGGCGGTACATGTGTTACATACTGTACAGTATATATATATATCGAGAGGGGCTCACTGTGTCTTTATGCGTAAGATAGCGTTTTGTTCTTGCATCTGGTTCAGACCGACAGGATCAAACTCCTTCACCAATCCCAATTTCAATAAGTGAAAGCGTTTAGTTGGTTGCACTCAGTAAAAATGAAATGCAGTCACAGACATTTCAAACATGTCTCTTTTATTTTTACAGAGAAAGCACAAGTTTTCAGTTTTCATGGGTCGCTACCCCTTCGTCAGGTGATATGATAGCTACACCTCATTTATTACTGATTGCAACCAACTAAACACACACACACACACACACACACACACACACACACACACACACACACACACACACACACACACACACACACTGTGTTTTGAATACATCTTTTTTTGACTACCCCTTGCTGTATGCTGTCTCCTTCATTAGTTCACGGACTGGTAACTATGCTATATAGATACTAAGGGATGAGAGATGTTTTTTTGCTAAAAGTTTAGATTTAAAGCTTTGCTTGAGCGGAAAGCATGACAAATGTTTAACATTATCTTGGCGGTTTAGAAAACCAGAGCCAGGTATTGCTTTTAACTTTCTGACAAGGCGTCTTATGGAAAACCCCAGGAAACTGAGTGTTATGAGACACTCAGGATATATATCAAAGTGTACGGAATGTGGAACCGGGCAGGACTGAACAGATAGAATCCATCACTGTGTATTAGAGGTTGCTCTACCTTAACCAGCGCCTGCAGAAAGCGCACACACCACCATTTTTCTTCTGTCCAGGGTAATGATGTTTTTCATTTCAGGACAGAAATGGCCATATTTTCTCAACCTTGTAAGTTTACAGAATGTGTCTGATACCTTAACCCTTTGATGCCAGAGGGGCCCAAAATGTGTTGGTTTCAGTCAAATGAACGAGTCATATGGTACCTTAGCAAGGCCAAGGAAATATAACCCTATGAAATAATGAAACTGTACTAACAGCCTCACTAATCATCTGACACCTATATTTAATCCCTTAACCTTCACAGTGCCAGTGCCACCGACCCTCCGGCACATCTGGATCATGTGAGCGCTCCTAAAGTCATCACGTGGAGCTCCCAGGCCTCGGATGCTGGAAATGGAAGTGGAGACTTACATTTTGATCGTGCTTACCGACTCGCCAGAGTGATCAACCTGCTCTGTCACTGAGAAAATATGCAAGCGTCCATGACGTACTTGGCACCTCCACCCTTTGGGTGCCCTCGAGACGTACAGTAGCTACCACGTCATGGTTTCTGGCACTCCAGCGACCCCGTGACATAGTAACTACGTCATAAAGTTCCTGCTCCCTTTCCTAGGGGAGATCGCATTTTGCGGTACTGTGAAGTGCAGAATGCGATCGGTCTGTGAGTGGAACAGAAGGGAGAGGACTTCTCCCCTTCAGTCCCATCATCAGTGACGAAACGACCAGGGTCCCATAACCACGAGTGCTGGAGGCCTCAGGCACTCAAAGGGTAACACATACAGTTTACTATATACGAGTATTATTTGACTAATCGAACAATGTATACATACACACACACACACACACACACACACACACACACACAACAGAAGTGGTGATAGATTTCCTGAAGCCCACTAATAATTTATCAAATCAGTAATTAATTTCCTAGGTAAAGGGTTAAAGCCGAAACCAATGGGAGGAGGAGGAGGAAATAGTGGAGATGTGTCTTCTCACATATGGGCAGCAAAGCACACATCTGGTACTCAAAAGGTACAGGGCATATGACCTAGATACACTACTAGGTATATAGAAACATTGCAGAGTATGTTACCTTAACCTGCCATTACAAGAATGCCCAGCATGTATTACTAAGTTAAAATGCTTCTATGCACAAACATCCCCATGCAAGTAACTTAGAGGTTTCAAGTAATATTAATACCATTGGATGATGTGTTCTTTAGAACTTTAAATAACATGCAGATGGTATAGGAGTCCTACACTGTCAGTTAATATAACTGTTCAACTCTTGGCTATGGCAGGATTCTTAGCTCCTTGCATTCTAATTAGTCGAGCACAGCACTTATTACAAAATAATTAAAAAGTGGAAGTTTAAAATGGAAAATAAAATAATAGGAGGCAATCAATCTGTAATTTCTGTATTTTTCCAGTGGAACTTGAATTGTTTTGCTGCCAGAAGGGACTGCAACGCATTGTGCATCACTGCAGAATAATGCTTCTCTTTAGTGACCCAAACAATATTATCTGTTCCTGGCAAGTGATACGTTAGGAGTTGTTTGCTCATCATCATCTAGGTCAACTTCCTTGTGCAGACTCTCAACATCTTCACAAAACAAAACACAAAACAGCGCACAACACTCATGGTGAAGTGAGAATGAACAATTTATATTAAAAAGTAATTCAAGGTTCTGCGTACATCAGATAAAGGTAAAACAGGCATGTAACTGTAACTATGACAATTGTTACCACTCAGGTATCAGGACACAGGAGAAGGCTGCAGCGGATTACCCAATGTCAGGAATCTGCAGTCATATCAGGCTGTGCTTTCATCTGCTGGGCTCTTTAGAAGCGGAGGGTTCCCTTTAGGCTTCCACGTAATCCAGGTAGATAAGTCCCAAGCTCCGTTTAGGAGTAGCTGGTAGAGGGACAGTCTCACTGATCAGGGTCAGCTCTGCCTCCTACGCCAGCTTCACTTAACCAGCAAAGTGATAGAATACTAAGGGTACTAGTAGATCAATAAAAGTATAATTCCAACTAGTTTTGTAGCAACTATAAAGGCCACTTCATCAGGGATTCCCTGATGGGATTACGTGGAAGCCTAAAGGGAACCCTCCGCTTCTAAAGAGCCCAGCAGATGAAAGTACAGCCTGATATGACTGCAGATTCCTGACATTGGGTGATCCGCTGCAGCCTTCTCCTGTGTCCTGATACCTGAGTGGTAACAACTGTCATAGTTACAGTTACATGCCTGTTTTACCTTTATTTGATGTACGCAGAACCTTGAATTACTTTTTAATATAAATTGTTAATTCTTACTTCACTCTGTTTATTCATTATAGTTGCGCACTTGTACTGTGTTTTTCTTTTGTCTCAACATCTTCAACTGGCAGCCCAGGTCCACTTGCGAAGTGCGCTTGGACTCTCTGCTCCTGCTAATTTCATATTAGTTGCTTAAGCAGGTACTGTAAGTGCAGTTTTTTACACCAAGACTCCCTTAAGTTAAAGTAATGTATACATATACAGACAGTCCTCGGTTATCCGACACAATGTGTTACTCAAAGATGCGTCGGATAGCGAAGCGTTGTAAAGCGAATCACAATTTCCCATAGGAACACTGTTTAAATCAAACGTTCCGTTCCTGAAGGCATTTTTAATGCTAAAATACACAAAATATTTTACTCAAACAATAAGATTATACAGCACACACATACATTATGATGTAAAGATTCTATTTATTGAATCCAGAACTGTATAATAAACTGTTAGACATGTTTAAGGGCATAAATACACCACAAAACCGTCACACAGACTGATCTGGATGATTTCCCTAACTGCAGCTTTCTGATTGACATAATGTTTCAACTTTGCAAAGCGTCGTATGAGCGTCGGATAAGCCATTTTGGCGTCGTAAAACCGGCCATGGGGATGCATTGGACAGCGTCGGATAAGCCATTCGTTGTAAAGCGAAGCGTCGTAAAACGAGGACTTACTGTATATATGACAGGATATCCTCACGGAAGAAAACGGAGCACAGCAATGCAGCAATGAGGGGGCTAGATACCGGTATAAAAGTCCTTTATTCCATGGTAGACATCATGGCATGGGATAGGTTAAAAATCTTGCTTACTGTATATATGCTACAGATGTTACACATGCTGGCAAAATGTTGCAATATGATGATTTTGAAGTCTTTAACTGTATGTAAAGGGACATTATTCTGCTTGTTGTCCTAATCCTAAATGTTTTCTGAGCCGACCCCTTTGAAGAACTAGTTGAAGAGTCCTGAACTAGGGGATAATTCATTATAATAGGTACACATGCCAAAGTTTGTTAATGCACCCTATTAGTTAAATTGGGGGTATTAAAGTTTATTAATCTGATGTTAACAGGCAACAAAAGAGTCCCGGATTTATCAACGAAAATAAAATCCCATTGAATCTGTAAATTCTATGTGCATCCCGGCATCCTCTGTCAGTGCTATATCATGTCAATCTCAGTGATAAAGATCACAGAATAGCACAAATGTAAAAGCATTTATGGATCAGGATTAGGTTTAAACTCTTCCCCCATTTGTCAATAGTAAGCTTGTCTCTCCAGTATCCCTGAGAACAGCTGTGCCATCTCAGTTTGAATGAAACAGTCCGTGATTCTCATGGGGGGTTAACCAGGCAGTCCCTCGGAGACAATCTATGGTGCCCTGACCGCCAGAGACCTCTTTGTCTCAGAGATATCACTTAATTTCCCTACTGGGCAAGAATACTTTCCAGCGGACACAGTATGGCTGTCAGAGTCAACTTTCCTCTTGTGGCTATGAAAAAGCTGCCATAACCCCCTTGACCATATATGTACGTTTTTTTGTGTCTCACATTGGGGGGGTCCCTTGAGGTCAGGACAGACCCCGTGGATTATTTCCAGGGGACTCCCTGGTTTAGGTACATTTTGTAAAAAATACCAAAAAAGTGGGGAATGTTGCTTTAATTCTTGGCGTGCCCTTGACGCAGCCACCACATCATGGGTCTGGCACTCCGGAAGCCCTATGACGGTGACTGCATCATGACCTTACAACTCGTTGTCTAGAGGAGATTGCATTCTGAACGGGATCTAGCCGGCAGGGGAATGGAAGAAGAGAACTTGTAATCGCAATCTGCCGACGGGCTGGGTCACTGGTGCCGTAACCATTCCAGCAATCAAAGTGTTGAGTAATAAAGATGACACCCAGGGACCACTTGCTGTGGGAAATGGTAAAATTTGTCCTGGCTGCCGGCGGTGACCGTGTCCTGCTGGTGTGCACACATTGGCGCGCTCACATATGCAGTCGGAGTGGCAGCCACGCGAGGTGCCCTTCTGTGGCTCAGGAGATCCGAGGAAATGTAAAGACGGTGGATGGTGGAAGGAGGCGAGGTGACCTGTGGTGAGTAGTTCTGGCAGCGGAGCGTCGGTGGCAATTTGGTGGCCCCCTGCCATGGCCGCAGCCAAACTGTGAGGATCGGGCGCAGGCTCCGCTCCAGTTTGATTCAGACTTGCTGCAGCTACACCTATCAGCAAGCAACAGAGAAGCCCAATGCTACATCCAATATGACAAAAATGCACAGTAAAATACTTATATACAGGCATACCCCACATTAACGTACGCAATGGGACCGTAGCATGTATGTAAAGCGAAAATGTACTTAAAGTGAAGCACTACCTTTTTCCCACTTATCGGTGCATGTACTGTACTGCAATCGTCATATACGTGCATAACTGATATAAATAACGCATGTGTAACAGGCTCTATAGTCTCCCTGCTTACGCACAGCTTCGGTACAGGTAGGGAGCCGGTATTGCTGTTCAGGATGTGCTGACTGGCGCATGCGTGAGCTGCCATTTGCCTATTGAGCGAGATGTACTTACTCGCGAGTGTACTTAAAGTCAGTGTACTTAAACCGGGGTATGCCTGTATTCTCTGGAAAAAGGGTCAATTAGTGTAACCCTTTGGCCAAGGCATTGTAAGCCTTTGAGCCCCGACAAGGCAGACCCTGTTCACAGGTCCTAACACTACCAGATAAAATACTAATATTCCTCTATTAGGATTACAATTCTCATTTACCTCTATTAGGAGGGAGAAAGACCACATTGGATCTATATCCAGTAGAATGAAAGGACCTGCTGACTTGGGAAGTGGGGAGGGCGAGCTTAAAACCTGGGAAGGAGGAGCCACTAACCTCCAACACCTGAGACAGCTGAAAATAAGTTAACAAACAACACACAGAACCCCAGCATAGCTCTCCTTTTTGACACTTGTAGCCATGTGAAAAATTTGTGTACAGATCTCTCTCATGCTGGCAGTAATCCTGGTAAGAAGGCAGGGTTGCCAGTAGTTATCATGGAGGTTTGCCCTCAAACCCCTGTGATGTGTCATATGTAGCAAAGGAAGTGACAGCATGCTTTGTGTCCACTGTTAGTGACACAGAGGTGGGTCTATCTGGAGCCTATATATTGCACAGCACTCCCAAAAGTTAGTGGTTCAAGGCGTTCATCCTAAATGTCTGCAGCAGTTCAAGTCTGACTGTCAGAGAGGCACGTGGCAAGTGACAAGCTGAGTACACACTGTGTCCAGGGCTCTGGCACAGCTGGTGGTCTCCCTTATGGGAGAGGTGGAAAGACAACTTGATTAAAGAGTCAGGAGGAACCTTCTGAATGGAGGGCCACTACAAGATGTGCGACTAAGTGTCGGCCGCTGTGATGGGCAGTCTGCCACAAGACATGCTAATAAAGATGGCCATGAAAAGACCATTCTTGCCTGTGCATGGAGAAGGTGCACCTAGGAGTTCCCCTTCAGAGACTCCTCCCTGCTATCGTGGGGATCTGGATGGGGTGGAGGCGCTGTACCAAATGTGAGTAGGACTCAGCACACTACCTCAGACGCCTGTCATGGTGATATCCCCAACAACATCAAGCGGAAGACTCAGGAGTCCTGTGAGCCAGCAGGTGCACCACACTACACAGACATGTAATTGTAGTTTCTCACATATAGGGTCAGGATCAGAAGGGCCCAGGGAAACACTGTTACACACTTATATACATATATATTTTGTGGAGGCTCAGGGGTTCCCAAAAAGAGCTTGCTGGGGTTCTGTGTGTTTGTTAACTTATTTTCAGCTGTCTCAGCTGTGACACCCCAGGAGGGATAGGAACTCTATATGGTGTCATGCCACTTGGTTTTAAATTAAGCATGAAAGCCCACATTCAATTCAACTTTTGAGGACAAAACAGGCTCTTTACATGCAAATTAAAGAAACCTGGAAATGTTTCTATTTCCTATAGCAGTGGCTTTCAACCTTTTTTGAGCTGGGCACTCCTGGAGGATTTGTTTAAATCTCAGGGCACCCCTGCTCTTTAGACCTCACTCATCCCCCTCGTCACTTACAGATAACACACTCACCCATCCTCTTCTTACACACTCCACATTCACACATCATACTCACCCGTTTACTCAATACACACGTATCCCCCTTTCTCACACAGCACACTCACCCTCCTTCTTAATCATAAACACCACATTCTCTTTTCTTATTTACACTACACACCTTCCCTACCCAACAAAAAGTACTAGCCTTCCTCACCTCCCCCGCCTTACAAAGCCAATACCCACACGCACAGAGCCATCACACTGCACCCTTTGCAGAGGGTTGCTGCACCCCAGTGTTCCCAAGCACCCAGGTTGAGAAAGACTGCCCAATAGGATTTGTGGTGCACATCCTAGGGGAATATTTTTTCGCCCAGGATAGTTTATGAGAAATAGCTTTATCTGCTGTAGAAATGTTGGAGGTTTCTGGTGCTGAGAATACAGAGAAAAAAAACGGCGCCTCCGAAATATAAAAATAAGATCTGACCAAACATAAAGTCCAACACGAATGGAGAGGAGTCCTGGGAGGAATCTTCAATGAAGTCTCATAGAGGACAAACAAACATGTAAGACAAAAACAGAAAAGACAAAAGAAAAAAGATCATAGTGTAACTCATAAACAAACAAAAAGCACTGAAAAGATTGGCAAGAAAATAATTACAAATTTAATGCAAGTGTAAAATGTAAATAAAACAACATACACATGTAAGTTGGGCTAGAGACGCTAATAAAGCTGTAGCATCCAGTAGGAGTAAAATTGGAATCCTACTTACAGCAATGCTGAATGGTATAAGTGTAAGGAAGCAGGAGTCACGCCGTGCACGGCGTGCTCCTTACTCACCCGCGGCTCTGTCTGGGTCTCCCGCGGCTCGCATAGACTCCTTTCCCATGGCGCCAAGCTCCGGTCCTCCTATGCGCGTGCGCGCACGTCAAGTCTTCTCTTCTGCCCTCGGTTCAGGGCGTGGGTCCGCGCACGCAGCTGCAGACACTGCCACAGGGAGGCGCGGCCACACAGGGGCGCACCAACCCTTTAAAGAGACAGTACCCTTTTTCAATGCCACTATACAATGCACCAATACTTCTAGGATTTATAGCTCCTCCTCCAGGAACTCATCTAGACCTATCCCTGTCTCAGCCTGGCCCATTCACACACCCCCACCTTGCAACTCGGCTATTGGTTCCTCATACCTACATATACCCTCCAGATTTATTAACTCATCGGCTGAGCATAGAACCAGTTGTTCTCATCACTCTCTGCCTCCCTAGTTCTGTTCCACAGATTTCCTCGTGTACCGGACCGGCTTCTGCTACGTCTTCCTGCACCTCTGGCATCCCGAACTCGGCATACGGCATCACGACTCTCCTCATCTCTGGCATTCGGATTCTGGTTTACGGTAAACGACAACGTCTCTCTCTCTAACCCTGGACTTGGCTACCGCACCCTCTACCATCCGTACCTCTCCTACCCCGATCCCGGAATCCCAGACCATTCTTCAATCAAGACGTGCCCTCGTGGCTGTGGGTGGCGTAATTACATTTCCCACCTCAGCACCGCGGTCCCTTCTCGTTTGTGGTGAGCACATCCTGACAATTAGCCCGTAAAACAACTTTCCTTAGATTCAGACTGGAGCCTCTGCAAGGAATAGAAACAGCAGCCTCCAGGGATCCACACTGCCTGAACGACCGCTGTTTTGCCACACACAGACCTTTGGAGTGAGTGAGGAGTATCACAGGGGAGGACCGAGGCTGCACGATGTTGGAGGGATCACCGGCACCATACACACAGACCACCAGGTTGCGCGATGTGCTGGTGACGTCACACCACAGCGCGAGAGCAGGGGGAGCGCCCAGGAAGGAATGGAGCTCAAAAGAGCTGAGGCAAAGTCTGAAGGGGACAGTGCACATCCGGAAGGGGATGATACAAGTCTCAGCCAGATAAAAAACCACCCATTGGTTTCTGCTGCTGCCAAAGTTCAAACAACAATATCATTATTATTATTGGTGAGTCAACAGGGATTACCTCATAGGCAATTATATTAACATCTATGGTACTTTATTACTGTACATTACATACTCACAGTATTTTCAATTATGCTTTATATAGAATTGGGAGATACTCTATGTACTGACCTCTAAAGCACATCGCCATTATTTCCTGCAGAACAAACCGTTTCTAAAATACAGCACAGCGTGCGTCAGATCCCACCCTGTGTTTCATCCCGTGGAGCTTATAACAAAACACAAGACCTCCATCATGAAATGAAACACAGCCGGTAATAGCAACTATTACTCGCTGGGTTGTTTGCACACAAAATGATGGAGTAAAAGATGATTCCCTTATTTGAGATGGAAAAAAACACATCAAAGTCAACTGTATAAAAGAAGCAATACTGGTATGTGATAAATAACCGTCTCAAAAAGTATTTGCTGCAGATAATGCTTCAATGCCACGTTTCAGTAATCTCTTAAAATGGAGCTTCCCATAGCATTGCATTAAATAATCTTTACTCTATGACGTGAATGCAAATTGCCACACTCATGTTTGTGGATCACTCCAGATAGGCATTAAAGAGAGGCTTCCATTGTAAAGCAGCCATGTCGCCACTATTGACTATACAGGCAGTCCTCGGTTATCCGACACAATGCGATACTCAAAATGGCGTTGGATAGCGAAACGTTGTAAAGCGAAACACGGTTTCCCATAGGAACACTGTTTAAATGAAAGGTTCCGTTCCTGAAGGCATTTTTAACACTAAAATACACCAAATATTTTACGCAGGCAATACGATATGCAGCACACATAAATTATATAGTGTATATACTGTATTACAGGGGGGCGCAAACTTTTTTCCCTGCGCCCCCCTGCCGGCTGTACCCTCACTCCTGCACCCCCCCTAACCCCAACTAACCCGTGCTCCGGCGTTATGACGTCACGTTGCCATAGCAACGTGACGTCACATGACCTCACAGCGTCATTTTGACGCCGCGTTGCCATGGCGACGCAGGGAGGAAGCCGCCGGAGCCACGGTAAGTTAGGTTTACAGAGGCCCTGCAGCTCCCCCGGCACTTAATTTAAATGCCTTCGGGAAGCGCGCGGGGCCTCTGTAAACCTCGCGCCCCCCGTTGGCAGTGTCGCGCCCCCCCTGGGGGTCGCGCCCCACAGTTTGCGCACCGCTGCTGTATTATATACATAATATATAATATAATAATATAATATTATATAATAATATATATATATATATATATATCTACAGTATATATATATACACTGGCGACACACTTTATCGCAGTGCGGCCAGATCCGCAAGCCGGGAGATTTCCCGGCTTGCTAGTGGCCGCCCCTCGGCGTGCCGCGCGTCATAGACGCGCGGTCACGCGTCTTCGGGAGCCTGCGCCCCCTGCACGCGCGTCCAGGGCTCCCCGAGGGATCCCTGGTGTCCCGCGATCTGCGGGACGGCGGCAGGGGGTTCCGGGGGACCCGGCGGACCCGGCAGCGGGAGGGAGAGCGCCCCGATCGGAGGGCGCTCTTCCGCTGCTTCGGCGCGCGCCCGTCACACTCGGGCGCGCGCCAGGCTACTGCTGCGGCACAGAACGGGCAAATGCTCGAATAAACTGTGCCGCAGCAGTAGTGGAAGTGCTGTATGCTGGGTGATAATGGGAAAAGGCGGGGTTGCAGACCTGCCTAAGACATGAAGATGAGCATACAGTTGTATTTACATTTGCATATTTGCTTTGCTGTGGAGGGATTTTGTCACTTTTTTTACTCACCATAACTTAACTCAGTATTATGGTTGGCCCATCCTTTAGCTTCTTTGCATACCAAGTTAATCAACCCCACACTGATAAGACCCATTAAGGTCGAAACAGCTGTCTGTGGGTGGTTTTCTGGGTATGCACCTTAACCCTGGCTGTGCTCAAAGCTGTGACCATGCAGCAAGCTTAAGCCTATAGGGAACCATGTTAAAAATGTTTTTTGAAGCAAAAAGTGGCACTGTGTGCTCATTTGCATGTCATTTCCCAGAATCCCTTGCTGCAGTGGAAGTGCTGTATGCTGGGTGATAATGGGGAAAGGCGGGGTTGCAGACCTGCCTAAGACATGCAGATGAGCATACAGTTATATTTACATTTATATATATATTATACCCTTAAACAACGTGGCAAAGCGTCGTCATTGCATAGCGATGGATAAGCCATTAGTTGTAAAACGAAGCGTTGTAAACCGAGGACTGCCTGTATAAGGCAAGCTGATACTTTGTGACACATCCGAAGAAATACCAAATCAGCAGTAAAATTGCCACTGGAACCGTGTGCATTTAAATCTCCATTAACATGTCTTCCAGAGAACACAAGGGCCATTTCTGCTAATAAGTAGCAAATGGAAATCTCAAGTTACGTACCATCAATAGAATCATTTTGAGTCAAGTGTATAGGATGGTGCCACTTACCAGACGTAGAAAACTGTTATATGTGATTATATAGTACATGATCTCAGCTGTCTGAACACAACACCGGGAACAAAACATTGATTATATACTGAAGTATGTATCAATTTTCCATGACGGCGTAAAAAAAAAATGCAGATGAAAAAGTCAATGTTTAATCTTAATTGTATTCCTGTTGTAGAAAATATCCAGTATTATATTCTTTAGCTTGTTGGCTGTGATAGATTTTCTCGTGCATTGTTTTTACTGTGTTTGCTTTTTGTATTTTCCATTAATACTTACACACACAGAGATTGCAATCTAATTTCTCGGTGATGGAAATACTAGAAGATAAAGTGGTTATACACAGTGTCAGTGTGTAGTGCAGATTATACTCTGTGTCACTTTATAGTGCAGTCAGGTTATACTCAGGATCAGTGTATATTGCAGTCAGGTTGTACTCTGTGTCAGTGTATAATGCAGTTAGTTTAGTCTCTGAGACTACACTTTACATTGACACAGAGTATAACCTGCACTGTACACTGACACTAAGTATAACCAGACTGTGTCACTGGTGCAATTCCAGGTCGCCTCTATTGCGTGCTTTGCCCTGTGCTAATTACTTCCCGGGGCGAGTCGTACCATTCTTGTCCTAGCACCAACCCAATGTGCCCTACAGTACCTCAGTCAAAATCCTGGCTACGCCCCTGTGCTACACTAATGCAGAACTAGTGCAGCAGTCCTCGTTTTAAGCACTCGTATAACCCCCAATTGCCAGCATTGTTGACTAAAAAGTAATACACGGGCATCCCACCAATTAAATCAATAATTATTCACTCCAAAAACTATTTTTCCGGCTCAGAGGAGCAGAGCAGCAGGGCTGCCAACAGAAATCATGCGGCCCGGGACAAATGAAAGGAGCAGCCCCCCCCCAAACGCATAGCGTACCCCCCCCCAAACCAATAGCGCACCTACCACGAAAAAAATATCTTTTAGCACGCAACTTTTACTTAACTGTTTTCTTATTGTGATACAGAAAAAAACGTTACAATGCAACCTGTTTATTTTTATATTTTCAACAAAAGACATGTGACTGCCTGCCTGACAGTGGGTGGGTAGGTGAATGACAGTGGGTGGGTGAATGACAGTTGAATGACAGTGGGTGGGTGGGTGAATGACAGTGGGTGAGTGAATGACAGTGGGTGGGTGGGTGGTTGAATGACATTGAATGACAGTGGGTGGGTGGGTGAATGACAGTGGGTGGGTGGGTGAATGACAGTGGGTGGGTGGGTGGGTGAATGACAGTGGGTGGGTGGGTGAATGACAGTGGGTGGGTGGGTGAATGACAGTTGAATGACAGTGGTTGGGTGGGTGAATGACGGTGGGTGGGTGAATGACAGTGGATGGGTGGGTGAATGACGGTGGGTGGGTAGATGACAGTGACTTTGGATGACAGTGACTGGGTGGGTGGATGACAGTGACTGGGTGGGTGGGAGACAGTGACTGGGTGGGTGGGACAGTGACTGGGTGGGAGACAGTAACTGGGTGGGTGACAGTGACTGGGTGGGTGACAGTGACTGGGTAACAGTGACTAGGTGGGTGACAGTGACTGGGTGGGTGACAGTGACTGGGTGACAGTGGGTGGGAGACTGACTGGGTGACAGTGACTGGGTGGGTGACAGTGACTTACCTTGACCAGGTGGGTGCAGCTTGCCGCCGGACTCTTTCCACTCCTGCCCCCGATATCCCCGCGGCCGCTGCCCGGGAGGGGAGGTGGGCTTGGGGGCGCGGGAGGTGGGCTCGGGGGGGGGGCATGGGAGGTGGGCTCGGGGTGGGGTGTGGCACGGGAGGTGGGCTCGGGGGGAACACGGGAATCTGGCCATGAGGGGAAGCAGGCCGCAGGAGGAGCTGGTACTTCCCCCTCCGTCCCACGTTGGGAGCGGGGGGGAGGGGCCACCGCAGGAGGAGCTGGTACTTCCCCCTCCATCCCACTTTGGGAGCGGGGGGGGGGCGGACTCTGCACATGCTCGCCCTGCATATGCGCGCCCTGCGCATGCGTGCCGGGACCTGCGCATGCGCGCCGGGACCGCGGGGGAATCGCCGCCATTTTTTTCTTACATTTATCTAATTAACTGGCGCCCGGCCCTTACCCACGGGGCCAGAGATGCCAGTACCCCTTCTCCCCCGCTGTTGGCGGCCCTGCAGAGCAGAACACAGGACTGTCGAGAGATTTCAACAATACAGCATAGGATATGCCCCGGGAGACTTGGCAACGGTGGAGGGTGTGACTTTGGTTCCCCTGCTGTAGAGAAAAGAACTTCAAATTAGAGCTGCCAAACGTTCAAGGAGTGAAGCACAAAAAGAAAAGACTGAATTCGTTTTTGTATTCTCTCTCTTTGCTGGTTCTGTGTTTTGGATCCGGTGGCTCTCTTCTACCCTAATAATCTCTCGTGCTGCCACCAGATTCTAGCAGGGAATGGGTTAAAAGAAAAATGATCAAGGAGTCAACGGTTCAGGAATTATTGATCTCCGCTTCCGTGAAATAAAAAAACAACAGCTGGTGACATCATTCCCAGTGAGCCAAAGAATGAGGTGTATGCTATTGGTCATCATTGCTGAAATGTATAGTAACATTATTGAGATATACTGGTTTGCTTAGTAGTCAAGAGTAGCCATCTTGGATTTATGATGTCACTAGGGACATTGGAGAGCTGAAGAGCATTGACAATTATTATTAGACACTCTGGTTCCAGCGTCTCTTGAAATGGCGAAAAACCTGTTAATTCCCTTACATTTCTTTAACGTATGTTTTAGAGGAAAGGACAGGTCCGTGCTGTTCAAGTAAATACAGACGCAAAAGAAATGTTTATATACGGTCTATGAATTTCAGCTTTCCGGCGTCAAAGATGACTTCAAGAAACAAAAATGGTCATCTCTTGCAGAGAAAGCAACGATACTACTATCCTTGTTAAGATTTCTGGTCGAATGGCTACACTGGTATATAATGAAAAATACAAATCTAATTGAAAGCCATTAAAATGTATTACTTTGATACACTCGGCAGAGTTTTTGTCCCAGTTTTGCAGCTAGGATTTTTTTGTTACCAAGAGAGTTATTTGAAACATAAATGCTTGTATTGTATTGTATTTAAATTATAGCCCATATTTATTAAGCGGCCTGTTCCATAATACACCGATTGGCGCAATTAGACAACTTACGGCCTCTTCAACTAAATGGACAATTAGGCGCTGTGAATATGGCACTACAAGGAAACTATTGCAGGAATGTAGGAGCTGTACCTTTTTGATAAGGTTTTGTATTACAATAAACACAGCCAGGTGTGAACGGCTATAAACCTCGTTGAGATCAAAAATAATTTGTGAGTGAAATTGGCTTTTAAGTCCTTGGGTTTTAAATGCTGGAGGCCCTCAGCTGCAAATTCCTGAAATAAAGCCTAACGGAAGTACAGTAAGTACCCGAGCGAAGTGTTAAATCAATGGAAAATTAAAGCCAGGGCAATGCTCCAACTGGATTCCTCAACTGGGCCTCTACGCAGTAAAACCAACCAATTTTGTTTTTTAAATATACACACCAGGATCCCATTATGCCAAAGTATGGGATTCGTGAGTTTCCAGCTTCACATGGATGTGAAAGTGGAGTTGTTCAGACTGCAAAGATGAAATGGTAACGAGCACAGCTCTCAAGTGGGAGTGCCTGGTTCAGTGTCATTGTTTATTGAGAGCACGAGGAAGTCCCTTTATGTCCCTGTGCTTCTGGTTCCCAAAAATGTAATTGTGAGCTTTTCTGAGCAGGTGTTTATACACACATATATGTACAGTATGTATGTTAACAAACATAAAAACGCAAGCATTGTTTATCACACTTGGCTAAAGTTCAAGAGACCATTGATGTTCGGTTTGGTTCCCTACATTCATTGGCCGTCATTATTGAGTTCTTATTTCAGCGGCCATCTTGGATTTGTGTTTGATTCATGACACAAGATGGCTGAACAGCATTTAAAATGTTTATTAGACGTGGTGGCTTCTGTATCTTCTGGAAAAGTGCAAACCTGTTTATTCCTCTACTCGATGAAAGAACAGATTTGTATAATTGAAGAAAAAGGAACAGCCAGAGCGAGTAGTAATAAATAGTAATGAACATCAATGAACTTCCACCTTCTGTATGAAACCACACAGTACATCAGAGATGGCTGTTCCATTTGATTTGCAGTGAATATCATATATTAATCATTTTAAAGCTGCAGTTCAAGCTGTCGTTTTTTTTTGTTCCATTTTTTTCCATTCAATATGTGCATCAATACAATCTACACACTGACACGTGATTAGCTAAGTGGCTGATCGATCAGTTCTCCTGTAATCGATTGCTGAAATTTGGCTGGGCTTCACGAAGTGCATCTTGGGTAATTTTCTGCTGCACTGAAAGACAAGGTTCTGTGAGGAAGATCATGTGACCAGGCAGGCACTAGTTTCAAGAGAGGGCAGGGCTCAAAAGGTGATGCTGTTTCAGAAGGGGAAGCAGATGTGACTTTGTAAATGGTTGCTATAGGAACAAAAATGCTTGTTACATTAGAATACATTAAAAATGTCTTTTAAAATGTTTTTTTTTATTTTTTATTTAAATGCTACAAGTATTTGCTCATAGTACAGAAGTGATTTAAAAAAAAACAAAAAACACATGTAGGATATTGCTTGAACTGGAGCTTTAATCAGTTTATTTTATGTTTCAGTTTGTACACTTCTCTTTGATCTTTGTTTGTTAAGTAATTATGATGCCATAAACAGACAAAACTTGACTACCTTTAAGTACTTTATAATAAGAGTGGGAACTTTCACTGGTTTTATTTTGGTTCCAATTACATTTCATATTTTGGTTTTGCTGGAATGCGATTTGTTTATGGATTTTTTTTATGGGGGAACAAAGGGGAAAATCTCAAAATAACAAAGCTATTTTTGCCATTGTGAACTTTTTAGCTTTGGGTTTTAAGTTCATTCTGATTCAAACATTTGTTTACAAGTTTGACTCAAATGTCCGAACAAACTTCGCAGTTCAGATTATGAACAAACTTCGCAGTTCAGATTATGAATGTGCCGTCCTTGCCAAATAAGCATGAGTTTAAGAAGAATATAAAAACATATTCATTTTACACAGGGCACAAATAAATACATTTTTTACTTATGTATGTAACCCTGTCCCCCCCCCCCCCCCCCCCCTTCAATCGCAAATAGGGTCTATTACGGGGGAAACTATGCTGGTTACTTGAAGTAGTGTGGTGCATACCTGCTGATAAACATTAGCCCTGAGTCTCCCACATGATGTTAGGGGATGTCAGGACAGGCTTCTGGGGTATAACCTGACTCGTACTCACGGTGACAGCGCCTCCATCTCTTGCAGCCCCCAGAATAAGGGGAGAAATCCCTGCCGGAGAGTCTCTTTCTCCTTCTTCCTGTTAGATTTCAGTCTCAGGCAAGAAGCATATTAAACAGGAACACTCTGCATGGGTTACCTTTACTCAGAGGCTGGATTTAGACGGTTGGGCATTGAGGTAGCAATATTGTAGAATAATGGGCGCCAGGAACTTTTGTAGTACAACAGTCATTTATCTCAGCCCTAAGTGCACTTCCTTTTGATCAACAGTCACTTACAGTATTCACTCACTCACTCACAATTTTTTAAGATCGCCATTTTGGCTCTGCCGTAGGCTAGTATAGTTGGGTGGGAACGGCTGCCATTTTGAATGTACAACTTCTATTCAGGATTGATGCAATCTTCTCTTTCGTATATTGGAAACGTTTTGCAATACATAGTCTACATAAAACAAACTCTTCACCCTCTAAAAGTTCCAAAATGGGAAAACACAAACATCTTTCTTTCTTTCTTTCTTTCTTTCTTTCTCTTTCTCTCTTTTCCTTTCTCTTTCTTTCTTTTCCTTTCTCTTTCTTTCTTTCTTTCTCTTTCTCTCTTTTCCTTTCTCTTTCTTTCTTTTTCTTTCTCTTTCTTTCTTTTTCTCTTTCTTTCTTTTTCTTTCTTTCTTTTTCTCTTTCTTTCTCCTTTCTTTCTTTCTTTATTTCTTTCTTTCTTTCATTCTTTCTTTCTTTCTCTGGCCCAGCTCCAAGTTGGGTGCCGCATGTAACCCCCCCTGCCCGGCTTCTAGAGAGATTACATTGGTGTGTTATATATGGCTACTCCGTACGGGTTTCCTTAACACAGGGACTGGATTCAGGCGGCTGGACTACGAGGTAGCAAGATTGTAGAATAATGGGCGCCAGGAACGTTTTTAGTACAACCGTCATTTTTTGGTGTCCGCTCATATATAGTACACATGTTAACAACATTGTACTGGATTTGCCGGTTTCCTTTTCATTACTTATTCAGGATCCGTTCCTTCTTTCGGGATCCTAACTTAATTGGTACTGTCATTATCTACAACATAATAAATAGGGGGTCTGGTCTAGACTATTATTTTACAAACATTACTCATCTATTCTCCATGAGGCTCCTCTCCTTTTGTCCTCCTGGAACCTAACCTTCTAGAACAGTCCCTCCTCCATAAATATCACTGTGTGACGTCTGGATCCCCATAGCAACCCAGGGTGGGGACCAGCATACAACATGTTAGTAACCATTTAGGAGGGGGGTACAATAACAAGGGGTCCAATCACCCAGATGTCCACCCTTAAATGTGCCAATGCATTGGTTAATTTTGACCATAGGAGCGACTGCACCTTTATTACCCCTGTAGCATTTTCCCAAAGAAATGCCACCCTTTGTATGCGTGCACTGAATGTCTAGGCTATGACTGATGACCCATGAGTGCTGAGTTTTTGGACGGCATATAATTAGCTATTAAGCTGTCATAGCAATGAAAACCTTTTCCTAACTAATGGAGAGTAGTGCAACATCTGGGCTTTAGCCCAAAATATCTCTCTATGCCATCCTAAAAAAAAGTTACCAATATTTATTAGCGTATGGCACTTGTATTCATTTTGTGTGTCATATTTTATGAGGCGTAGGCATTAGGAGAGAGCTACAATAAAAAGAAGAAAGTGCTTTGGGCAATTAGCTAAGAGTACAGTAGATTGAAATAAATGTTTTGGCACTTTACAATATGGGAAACTTTAAGACAATTACTCTTTAAAACTGTAGCAAAATGTTAACTTTTCAGAATTAAAAGTGCAATACCATATACTTTTACAAATATATACTGTAACAATATATATTACAGTGTATATCATTTAAAAATATCACTATACAGTATATTGTTGTGTGTGTGTATGTGTGCCCTATAGACAGGAGGAATGGAATTATATGATGGAGGTTTGACCTGAAAAGAGGGCTTACTATAGGAGTATATGCTAGTCATTGGTCTGGAAAGAGACGTTTGGGCAGAAGACAGATGCAAAATATGTGTTGTCAACGGCATGAGCTGAATGAGCGTCCCTTGGTATTACAATTGATACACATTGCTGAATTGCCTAAGTAGTGTATAATTCTGCCATGCTTGTCCACCTGCGTGCAGTCACATGGAAGGTTGGAAATAGTGCATGAAATGTTAGGAAATTCAGGAATATTACGTAGAGAAGAGCAAGGTTGATAATCTCACACTGTTGGAGGACACAGAGGAGGAATAACAAAAGGAATTGCATAACTGGTATGCTGAGGGCTTGACATTAGCGAAGGGATAGTTTCTTCTCTTGGACACTCCTATCCAGTCTGGTGTTAGGTGGGAGAATGCTGGTGCTTACGAAGAATGAATTAAGACAGTCGTAGAAATACGTACTCCATATTTGCAGTCTACATCCCCTAGATATTAGAAATACAGTAGGGCCAAATCTTCCCTTATCGTGATAAGGTGTAGAAGTTGTGGTATGGTGCGTCTGATCTTGCTGGAGGACATGAGCCTTGAGGATGAAGGGAGGTTGGCGAGAAGGACCTGAATCAGTGCAATTTCTCGGGATAGTTATTTTATAGGAGATGCTGAGTAGGGAAATAATGAGTGAGATAGACGGGTGGGGAGGGAACAGTAAATATAACATAGCGGTAGTGGAGTGAAGTAAGTAAGACTCTTTATTCAATTGCTATGAGTTTGGGAGTCGGCCACTTACAAATTGATGGTTGAAGACTACAACAGCATTGAAAAAGACCTTCTGAATCTGATGAGGATATTGGATAGGGCATTGTTCGCACTATTAAGCGCAGGTGAAGGAAAGGAACTACAGGTGATGGATGAAGAGGAGCAGGAGGGGTGACCGCTCACACCTCTTGCAGTTCTTCCTCTGGCTCCTGGAGTTTAGCCAAGAGCCTTCTTCTAGATCGGAGGTAAAGCTGATATGGATCTTCCCATGTTAATGCTGTTAAGCTTGGGGTTAAGGAAAGCAACTGCAGGCGGGGAATGAAGAAGCGCGAATGAGATGATGGCTCGTGCTCCAGGGTCCTGGTAGATGGTATGAACCAACTGTTTAACCTAATCGCTGCACCTCTTACAGTTCTTTATTTTTGAGGGGGAGGGGCAGGGAGATTTTGCATGGGAGTGGTGTGGAGGGCTGAGAAGGACTCCATTGGAAGTGGGCTAGGAATGATTGAGTGTGAGAGTAGAGTAGGGAAGGGTTGAGTATGGGACTAACTATATGTATAGCTGGAACTATACCCTATTATTCCTGAAAGCTTGAATACAATTTAAAAAAAGAAACTAAACTACTTTCAACCTCCCATCTATGGTGATACTCACATATTCATTCATATATTCAGACCAAATACAGGCGTAAATTGCTGTTAGCAGTACACTTTGATCTTAATGCTTTAATATACATTGTATACATTGTACTCACTTCTTGCACCCGTTGCCTTGGTAACCTAGTAGGACATCAGGAAATTACTGAAATGTTTTTTTTCCTTTGCAATGCAAAAGTATTATTTTTTTTACCTAAACCGTTACATGGAAATGTTACTGAGCGTTTGTCAACGTCATTGGAAATGTAGTATGCCAGGAAGTTATTACAAATGGCAGAAGGCCTTTTAGCTGGTTGGAATTAAAAATATATAAACGAGGGATCTTTTTTTATCAGAATAATGGGCGGGTTGAACATTTTTATCTGTACATTTGTGAGGACAGGAGTGAGAGAGGCCAGAACCCTTTCATTGCGGAGGAGTCCTGCTGTACGTCCCAGAGTGCGGAAGAGGTTAGCACAGCTGCTCCTCTTCAACATCTAAAGTTACACTCAAATGATGATCTTGTCCAGTTCCCAGAACATAACCTCTTTTATTTTCTAATATACATATGTGTATTCTTCCTTGGCTTTTGTATTTTTATGGCAATGCTGTAAGGATTCTGCCCAGTCCGTGCCGGGTTTTGCAGCAGATTGGGTTTTCCAGGTTGCCTGCCCTTTCGCCTCAGTTCGGCCATTTTGGTTACTGGCCGCCTGCTATATAAGGCTGCAGTTCCCAGTGGGAGTCGCCGAGCAAAGTTCTACATTTTGCAGCTCCTGTCGGCCTTTGCTGCCACGCCTTTCCCTGGTGCCTGTTGGATTCCTTTGTTGCTGACCCCAGACCGTGACCCCGACCTCGCTGCTTTCTGGCTGCCCTGACCTTTTGCCTGTCCACTGGATTCTGCACCACTGCCGCCAGCTCTGACCTCTGCCTGCTTACCGACAACGGATAGAGGGTTTCTGAATCAATGCTCGATTCAGTTCAAACTCCAGCCCTCCATGTTTGGCACTCATCGATCCAGGGTAGCCTACGTCACTTCCCTAATGATGGACAAGGCCTTGGCCTGGGCTTCCCCTCTGTGGGAGAGAGAATCCCCACTGATCAATGACTCTGTTGCCTTATTCCAGGCTTTAAAAAGAGTATTTGACACCCCTGGTTGCATGTCCTCTGCTTCTCTCCTTCGAATTCAATAAGGAACCCGTACCGCAAGCCAGTATGCCATTGAGTTCCGAACCCTTGCTGCGGAGACAGGCTGGAACAATGAAGCTCTGGTGGCAGCATTTTGTCAGGGGCTTTCTGAGCGTTTAAAGGACGAACTGAGTTGCCGGGGCATCCCCAAAGATCTGGAGGAACCGATTGCGCTCTGTATCAGAATGGACCTCCAGATACGAGAACGACAGACCGAGCGAGACCACTCCCCAAAACCCCAGATAATTCAGCTAGCTTCCCCTTTCAACACTCTTACTGCACCTTGCTGAGATAAGGAGCCAATGCAATTAGGGGATTCCAAATTACCTGAGAAGGAGAGAACTCGAAAACGAACCAGGGGGCTGTGCCTGTACTGTGGGCTCAAAGGTCATCTTGTCAGAGACTGTCCTATATCAGGAAAACCCCAATGTCCAGTGAAGATAGAGGAATATTCTCTGGACATTTCATCTATTCTTCATTCACCACAACCTTCACTGCTCCTCCTGCCGGTTCCACTCTCCTGGGGAGCAGCCTCCATCCTCACTCAGGCTTTTGTGGATTCTGGAGAACTCCACTCCATTCCTCTCCGCCTTAAGGAGATTACACTTGCAGTAGTGGCCATTGATGGAAGACCCCTGATACCTGGGAACATCACCCATGAGACTAATACGTTGCTGGTGTCGGTTGGGGTACTTCACAAAGAAACACTTTCTTTTTATGTCATTTGCTCTCCCTCAACTCCAGTGGTCCTAGGCCTTCCCTGGTTGCTGCACCACAACCCCAAGATCGTTTGGACAAGCAGTCAAGTGACAGCATGGGGACAACATTGCCATGGATCTTGTTTTCCGGTGTCTCGCACCATCTCCGAGGTTTGGCTACCCACGGAGACTTTTCGTCATGCCTTCCAGTTTCCTACCAGGACTTTGCCGATGTTTTCGACAAAAAGCAGGAAGAGGAGTTACCAGCACACCAACCTTATCATTGTGCCATAGATCTGTTCCCAGGGCTATCCCTTCTCGAGGTCGCACTTACCCCCTTTCAGAATTAGAAACCAGAGCAATGTGGGAATACATTTCAGAGAACCTCCAGCGAGGGTTTATTCACAAATCAAGTTCCCCCGCTGGTGCAGGTTTCTTCTTCGTTTCAAAAAAGGACACTTCTCTCAGGCCATGTATAGATTATAGAGGCCTAAACAAAATCACTGTAAAAAAATCAGTATCCTCTACCCCTCATCCCTGAACTTTTCAACCGCTTACGCAAGGCTACGATCTTCAACAAACTGGATCTTAGAGGAGCTTACAATTTAATTAGGATCAGAGAAGGTGATGAGTGGAAGATGGCCTTTAATACCGTGATGGCCACTACGAATACTTGGTCATGCCATTCTGGTTATGCATCGCACCGGACGTATGATCAATGTGATTTTCCGGGATATACTTGATCAATTTCTTATGGTATAGCTGGACGATATCCTTATTTTTTCTAGTTCTTTGTCCGAACATTGGGCACAGGTTAGACAGGCTCTCCAAAGACTTCGGGATCACTCCCTTTTTGCGAAGCTTGAGAAGTGTCAGTTTGAACAGAAGAAGATTTCCTTCCTTGGATACTTCATCTCCTCCCGTGGATTTGAGATGGATAATGCGAAAGTATCAGCAGTGCTGGATTGACCCCTACCGACAGGCCTCAAACCAACTCAACGATTTCTTGGGTTTGCCAACTACTACTGATGTTTCATCAGGAACTTCTCCAAGGTAGTTGCGCCCATTATGGCTCTTACTAAGAAAGGGGAGAATCCCAAGATATGGCCCTCTGAGGCTCTTCTGGATTTTGAGAAACTCAAGTCCATCTTTACTTCCGCACCTGTACTGATCCATCCTGATCCTACGAAACCCTTTGTGCTTGAAGTGGATGTATCTGATCTGGCAGCTGGAGCCGTTCTTCTCAAAGGAAGGATTTTCATGGGAAACTCCACCTCTGTGCCTTCTTTTCTAAACAATTCTCTGCCGCAGAAAAGTATTATGATGTTGGAAATCGGGAACAACTGGCTATGAAAATGGCTCTAGAAGAATGAAGACATTTACTTGAAGGGACAACTTCTCCCATAACAATCCTGACGGACCACAAGAACCTCAAATACATTGAAGGTGCAAAGAAACCCGGGACGCGTCAGGCGAGGTGGGCTCTCTTCTTCACTCAGTTCAACTTTGTAATCTCTTATCGTCCATGATCTAAGAATTTCAAAGCAAACACACTATCCAGGCAATTCTCTTCAGACGATGCCAAGGAGAGTGCAGGGGCCCATTATTCCATCTTCTCAGATCATCTCTGCAGCTTCATCTTTACTTCTGAAACAGATGTCCCAGGCTCAGGCAGAGGGTCCCAGGTCAACGTCCACTCATTCATCCAAACTAATTCCCCCCCCCCCCCCCACCAATTTCGAAGTGAGGTGTTGCAATGGGGTCATAACTCCAAGACGTCTGGTCACCCGGGAGTCAGGAAGACGTGATTTCCTTGAACGGATCTTTTGGTGGCCAGAGATTCGCAAAGACGTGAAAGAGTTTTTGGCAGCCTGCGTTGTATGTGCCCAGACTAAGGTGCCAAGGACGTTACCCTGTGGGTTGCTCCAGCCCTTTCCAGTTCCCACCTGCCCGGGCCCACCTACCCATGGATTTTATTGTGGAGCTGCCTCCCTCCAGGGTTATGACTACTGTACTGGTAGTAGTTGATCGATTTACACGACAAGCCCATTTTGTTCCTTCTTTTTGAAGCTACCCACAGCCTCTGAACTATCGGAGATCTTTATTAAGGAGATATTCCGCCTCCATGTTGTCCCAATGGATATAGTCTCGGACGGCGGATCCCAATTCATCTCCAGATTTTTGGAAGGCCTTCTGCCAAAGAATGGGTATCTCCCTGCATTTTTCTTCCTCCTATCATCACCAGTCCAATGGACTCACGGAAAGGGCCAACCAGTCCTTAGAACAATTCCTCCGTTGTTTTGTTTCTGAGCTACAGGACGACTGGGTTGACCTGCTCCCATGGGCCCAGTTTTCCCGCAATTCCATGAAGCATGATTCAATACTGGAATCACCGTTCTTCTGTGCCTATGGGTACCATCCTGCTGCCCTGCCTTTTTCCAGTCCACTCTCTGGAGTTCCTGCAGTGGATGACAAAATACAAGAATTCCAACTACTCTGGAAGAGGTCGTTTAGGGCACCGGTCCAAATTGCAGTGCTCAGTAAGGTTAAAACATATGTTGGTAATCCATGTATCAAAGCACACATATAATGGTGTTGAAAGAAGCCACATAAAGCTGAGGGAGATATTGGACCCAGTGTATTAATAGACAGTGACCTTTCAATAATTCATAAATGTCCATATAGTGGAGACAAATATAAGCATCAGCATACAACAGTCTCATGTAGTACTCCACAGAACAAGAGTGTCACTGCAACACTGTTACTGGTCAATAACTCCCCAATACTGATAGGGGAGAGACAATACTCACAGTACAGCTGCTTCTTTTTGGTGCGTGCATCACGCAGTGTAGTCTTGACAAAGAAAAATCCTGGGATAGAAGCGGAGCACAGAAAATCGAGGAGGGACCAGCAAGGTGTGGGTTAAAAATATGAATTTATTTATTAAACATGGTAACGAGGGACAAAAAGAAAACACTTTGATAAAGGGCGTTTTGCCTGAAAAGCGTCAGAGTGTTTTCTTTTTGTCCCTCGTTACCATGTTTAATAAATAAATTAATATTTTTAACCCACACCTTGCTGGTCCCTTCTATCCCAGGATTTACTCTGGAAGAGGATCCAGGCCAATCTGGTCAATGCCGTCCATCAGCAAAAGATCCAGGCAGATAAACGTAGACGACCACCTCCCCCGTTTCAAGAGGGAGATCAGGTTTGGCTGGCTACAAGGAATACCCGGCTGAAACAGCACTCCACCAAATTCGGTCCTAAATTCATTGGACCATACAAGATCCTGAAACAGGTCAACCATGTGGCATTTAATTGGAACTCCTAGCTAGTTTGAAGATAGCTCCAGTGTTTCATGTCTGCCTCCTCAAACCGTTCGTCCAGAACACTTTCTCTTCTCCTAGTCTCCCTCATCCTAGACCAATCTTGGTGGATGGCCAGGAGGAGTTTCAGGTGCACCAGATACTTGATTGCCAAAGATCCCGTGGCGGACTACAGTACTTGGTCCAGTGGAAGGGATATGACCCTGAGGAGAACTCATGGATTAAGTCCAGGGTGGTCCATGCCTCCAACCTAGTCCGGGCATTTCAGCGCACATTTCTGGATAAACTGTCTTAGGCTGTGATTATACAGGAAAACGCACGCGGCGCTGCATGTAGAGACGCTGCGCGTCTGAAAAACAGCATTAAAAAAACTATAGCAGCGCACATACCTGTGGCGCCATGCGCGTCGCGTGGAGCTGCAGGGCGGCTGTCTCCTGGCGCAATCTGCAGATTTGTTCCTGGCTGGCGACGGCTGCGTCACGTGAGCGGTTCTAGCCAATGAGGGCAAACCGCTCACAGCCACTCCTCCGCCATGCCTCCTTGTCTCCTCTCCACCGGCTCCCTGATATAATCACTATGCTGCTCGGCGGCAGCACTGGGTGACGTCTAGGTCAGCTTTCTAGGACTTCACCTGTGGCCCCCAGCCACTGGCCTCCCAGAAGCCAGATCTCACTCTCTCCTATGTGCAGAGGGATTAGGATGTTACTGGTGTGGATCGTAGCTTCTCCCCATTCCCTCAGCTGCTTAATGATAGTGTGATAGTAAATACTGGGCCGCTCCCCTCTTATGCTAATCACTAGTTCCCAGTGTAAGAAGTGGGACAGTATTCCCCAGTGCACTAGCATTGTGCAGCCAACTGGAGGTGAAGACGAGAATGCTCCTACCCACGGCTTCTATCCAAGTTCTCTGACTGTGCTCTCTCTCTCACTCTAATGCTCTCTCTCTAATGCTCTCTCTCTCTCTCTCTAATACTCTCTCTCTCTCATGCTCTCACGCTCCCACTCTCTGACTCACTCTCAGACTCTCACACTCTCTCATGTTTAGCCCTTTTAGGTCTCAAATAAATCATGTTCTAGTGATGTAGAAGCCTCATTTCACAAAATGATGATCTATGGCAGCTATGATGTATTCCTGTTCATGAAATAAAATGTCAGGGTGATTGAAAGTATCAACAACCTTGCACCATTTATGTTTAGTCTGTAGCCACAGATGCAATTTGATATATCACCAGATCCTCATATTAGGCGCATGCACGCAGAAACACACGCACATGCATGCATGCACACAGCGACTCGCGCACACACTTTCTTTCCTTTTATTCACGTGTTTTATATCTGGCGTTTCCAAATGTTCAAAAAATACATTCATCTGGATAAAGGATCAAGTTCAAATAATAATACATACCCTGCTTAGCAGATACTGTACCTATTTATTATGTCCTGTACCTGTACCTGTATCTTTAATTATGTCTTCTTCAGAATGATCAGTATAAACTGTTACAAAGTATCAGGGAAGAAAATAATGGCATTAAGGCAAAACCAATGGAGATGAATCTGAAATAATAAGAAAGAAGCAAAATATGTTAAAGTATGCTTGTATTCTTCAGAATGCGCAACACTGGACAACACTGGAGGCAGCTGCAGACACATCTGAGCCTGTGCGGAGTCTCGGCGTTCCAGGTGGAGCCAGAACCAACTAGCCGCCATACAGATCAGCAGTGAGGAGAGGATTCTAATATCCTACATGCCTGTTATATCTGCTACTTTGTAAGTAGCCTTTTGTCTTTTGTGCATTCTGAAGAATACAAGCATACTTCACCATATTCTGCTTCTTTCTTATTCGTTCAGATTCATCTCCATTGGTTTGGCCTTAATGCCATTATTTTCTTCCCTGATACTTTGTAACAGTTTATACTTATCATTCCTTGCGTCTGTGTTTTTTCTCTCCCTTCTATATTCTCATGTACTATTGTGTATAGTATTAACACTTTGGCAGCATCAAATGATACATTTTCTGTATATAGTGTTTTAATTGCACACTTAGTTATTTTATATATATATATATATATATATATATATATATATATATATATATATATATATATATACACACACCATACAGTATGTCTGTAGCCTCATTAAATCGTGAAACTAAGAAGTGTGAGAGAAAAGGTTTAGAACCAGCAAGCGAACATTTATCATTCCTGACAGGTAGGAAAATACGACTGGATAAATTAATAAAGTTATGGGTAGAAGCTGCATTGTTAAAACATCTTTTGCTGGCTTTGGCTCAGTGGCTACCTCTATAATTCAGTCAAGCTCTTGATGAGAACTGTGTGGGTTATTACTGGAGATTGAAACTCGGCCACCTCATGCTGATGGGGTTTAACTGGGGAGCTGCAGCTCCGGTTGTAAGATCTGGGCTAGCTGCAGTGTGTTGAAGGCTTTCTGGCAGGGAAGGGGTCAAATTTATGCTACGGAACGTAGCCTCAAAATGTATACATTAATTTAGAATGAGCAGGTAAAAAGCATTAACTGAAATATATGTATGGTATGTACAGTTAGTGAGGAATGCCAAATTTGTGGGGACTATATAGTTTTTGTACAAACCGTTGGCCTACTTACTGTAATGTCGGAACAGAATCCAGAAATTGATAATTGTGTCTTTAGAGAAATCTTTGATTAAAAAAATATATATAACAAATAAATAAAATGCATGAATGTTTAATAACCTTTCAGATCACCAACGGTAGATCGGCTTATGTCACGCCAGGTACAACTACATATATATATATATATATATATAGACAGAAAAAGAGAGAGAGAGCGCACGCCCCATAGCATAATACTGTATAAAATTTATTAAAACAAGGAAAGGGGATGGGAGGTGGGGGGGTAGGAATCGCACTCACAAGATGCAAGTAGTTAAAAGGCAATTTGTGATTATATCACCACCATCCGGTTCTGGATACTGGAACACGTCTCCGTGGACTCCTTCAGGGCTGCCAGACACGATCACCAGGGACCAGATGTTAAAAGGCTCCGTTCGCTGTCTGTATAGAGTCCAAAACTCCAGCTCGCACTTCCAATGGCCGCCAATCGTATTCCCGCGCTTGGTGTAGGCTGCTGCGCGTGCGCGTCGTCGTCGTGATGACGTAATCGCGCTCTCAGTACCCAGGGTACCCAGGGTACTGAGAGCGCGATTACGTCATCACGACGACGCCGCGCACGCGCAGCAGCCTACACCAAGCGCGGGAATACGATTGGCGGCCATTGGAAGTGCGAGCTGGAGTTTTGGACTCTATACAGACAGCGAACGGAGCCTTTTAACATCTGGTCCCTGGTGATCGTGTCTGGCAGCCCTGAAGGAGTCCACGGAGACGTGTTCCAGTATCCAGAACCGGATGGTGGTGATATAATCACAAATTGCCTTTTAACTACTTGCATCTTGTGAGTGCGATTCCTACCCCCCCCACCTCCCATCCCCCTTCCTTGTTTTAATAAATTTTATGCAGTATTATGCTATGGGGCGTGCGCTCTCTCTCTTTTTCTGTCTATAGATATCTGTGGAGTTGGTTTACCCCGTGTGAGAGCAGCCTAAAGACCCCTTTCAACATCAGAAACCTTATCATCATGGACTAATTATGGAAGGACTGGTTGGAGTTTTTTGATTTTTGTGTTTTTCTTTTTTCCTTTTTGCTAGCACGTTTATGCACTGTTTTGTTTACTTTTACTGGTTGTGTTATAATAGTATGCACTAAGGTCACATTAGTTTAAGAGATATATTAATATTTTCAAACATTATTCACTTTACACAATTCTTTATTCATTAATTATAGTTATATCTAATTTTTTATATCACAGTTATATTATTATTATTATTATTTGGCGCCACACTTTTTTGTGTTTTATATTTATATATATATATATATATATATATATATATATATATATATATATATATATATATATATATATATATATATATATATATAAGTATAGTAATAGCATGTGCTTGTATAGAGCTGCTAGTTTTACGTAGCGCTTTACAGAGACATTTTGCAGGCACAGGTCCCTGTCCCGTGGAGCTTACAATCTATGATTTTGGTGCCTGAGGCACAGGGAGATAAAGTGACTTGCCCAAGGTCACAAGGAGCTGACACCGGGAATTGAAGAACCAGGCTCCCCTGCTTCAAACTCTCTGTTCCAGTCAGTGACTTTACTCACTGAGCCACTCCTTCCCATATACAGCTCAACCCCGTTATAGCGCGATCCGCTATAACGCGGATCCACTTATAACGCGGTTTGAGCGTGGACCCCGAATTAAAAAAAAAAAGTACTTTTTTTTTTACATGACGTCACTTAAAGGGAATGATGCCAGTCAATCAGAATGGCTGTGCTTCATTTGCCCTTAAGATGACGTCACGAAGCAGGCGTTACATGGTATTTCAGCCAATCAGATCGTGGGAACCAATTCCACACTCTGATTGGCTGAAATACCATGTGACGCCGGCCATCTTGGATCTAGTGAAGTCATCTTAAAGGCAAATGAAGCACAGCCATTCTGATTGGCTGGCATCACTCCCTTTAAGTGACGTCATGTAAAAAAAAAAAATTAAAGTCGGAACATGGTTTTAACAGCCAATCAGGTGGCTGTTAACCATTTTGAGGCTAAATGTGACGTCACAAGCCCTATTTAAGGCCGTGACGCCTCATTTGAGCCCAAGAAGACGACAAGACAACAACGGTTGGGATTTACCATGGGGTTTTTTGGATTGACAGATGAAGATAGAAGATAAAGAAGATCAAGAAATGGTGACAGATGAAGATAGAAGAAGGTGATTAAAGAAAGAAAAAAGAAGATTTGGGTACCTGATCCAGATCTTCATGGCGGATGGCATCGGATGCTGTTGGAGGCCTTCAAGGTACGTGAGCTTCCAGTTACCCCGGGAGTCGGAGGGCCACCGCTTCTAATGGTAAGTGATATATTGAATGTTTGTAAATGTCTCTTTTTACAGGTTTCTTCATTGGATGTGTTTGTTGATTTTTTGGGGGAGGCACATTGACTGATAATATATTAATCTGTACCACTTTAGGGTACAGATGAATACATTATTATGACAATATTTGGGGGGCATTTGTGGCTTGGTATTTCTGTTGGTTGTTTTAATGTCAGTTTCTTATGTGGATGTGATTGTTTGTTTTTTTCCTGCTTAATGGTAATAAAATGTTTGCGATTGGTGTTTGTTTGTAGTTAATGTTGTATTATGTTAGCTAATGAGTTTTATGGTTATTTCAGATATTGTTTGAATGTATTTCTTTGTCTTTTAATGTTTACATCCATTAATGTTGTAGTAATTCATTGGTTTGATTGGATAGTGTTACTATTCATTTTGAGTTGGTTTAGAAATTAATTGTTTTGATTGGTTAATGGTTTAATTAATTAATTGTTGATGTTGTTATTGCTTGTATTCATTGGATTTGCTGGCTACTGGCAGTCCTCGGTTATCCGACACAATGCGTTACTCAAAATGGCGTTGGATAGCGAAACGTTGTAAAGCGAAACATGTTTTAACATAGGAACACTGTTTAAATGAAAGGTTCCGTTCCTGAAGGCATTTTTAATGCTAAAATACACAAAATATTTTACGCAGACAATAAGATATGCAGCACACACATAAATTATATAGTGCATATACTGTATTATATATAATATAACATAATATATAATATAATATAAAAATATAATATATTATATAGTATAATATATATATTATATACACATAAACAACTTTGCAAAGCGTCATAAGAGCGTTGGATAAGCCGTTTTGGCGTTGTAAAAATGAATATAGGTATGCATTGCATAGCGTTGGATAAGCCATTCGCTGTAAAACGAAGCGTTGTAAAACGAGGACTGCCTGTACTGTTTTTATTTAGTGATGTATGTTTTTTTGGAGTTAGGTTTTATTATTGTGTATCTGGTGCATTAATGTATTGTAATTAGGGTGCCCATTGAGTGCTATAGAGGCTTATCATGCCCATATTATTATTATATGGATATGATGTACCACTATACTACTCAATGGGTACAGGGTGGGTATAGTCAGTTCAGGGTGGGTGCTTAGGCCTCCCGGGTTTGTATCGGGGCAGGATGGGTTAACCCCTTAATGACTATAGCGGTTAGTAACCGCTAAGGTGATTAAGGGGTTTGGGGCCATTAGAATGTCTTTATTATGTATATACTGTATGCTTTCTTTCAACGGAGGACAGAGGGACCTGCTGTTGTGGTAAGTATATCTGTATTTATTTACTTTATTTATGTATGCTAATGCAGTGTTTAATAATGGGCAAATAATCTATTATCCATATCTGGATAATAGTTATTTTGCACATTATTGTACTGTATGTGTTAGGGGGGTGTATTTAGTTAGAAATAATGTTTAGTATTTTTGTAGGCACAACATTGGTACCGCAGGCCCGCGGGTACCCCAGGACTCCCGCGGGGACAGCCGGGGACACCCGCGCGACCCCGGCTTCCCTCGGGGACCCCCGCGGGGTCAGCCGGGGACACCTGCCGGCCTGTTGTATGGGTGTTGCGCATGCAAAAATGTAAAGCAAGACATTTTTCAAAGTCCAGCTTTTTTTGCGTCTACCTTGAGCTGACGTGTTCTGTTGAACTGAACTTTCGCGTACGCTAAGGTTACGTAGCTAAGTGCATCCCGCTTAAGGGCAGAATTTAACGCAAACAGGGTAACGAACGAGCAAAGTTGGACTTAGAAAAATTTCCTGAAAAAAAGTCAGTTTTAGAGCGCAAAGTGCCTGTTTGCGTGGCTTAGTGCATCGTGTTCAGCGCAACAACACGTTCTAAGAGCACTTTGCGCTCTAAAAACGACTTAACGGAACTTAGTGCATGACCCCCATAGTCTCTCATGGAAGATGCATTACGTCAGTATGACTTGACATTTAGATACACTTTAACAAAAGTATATTGTTAGAGATAACTGGATTAACCCTTGCACTCTCAGAGGCTTCCGCTGGAATACACTGCTTTTTCATTTCAAGGGTATTACCAAAATCCGGTAAGGAAATTAGATCTGACACTTGCTTATTCTCTGGGAGAGTAGAAAAAAAAATGAGATTACCCTGAATTTTACTGTAGGTCAGTGCATATGTATATGTGAGACGCTGGACTCCAGATATGGTCCTTTTACTTAGATTGCCCATACGAATCAGAAAATCATACAATAGGAATGGATTAACTATACTTGAGATGTCCGCATTACAAAAAAAGCTACTACCCAAATGCATTTGCTTGCGCATTCTGCACAGACCCGGGAATTGGAAGTACAGTACAGTAGAGTCTCCCTCCTCCATCTCTCTTCTCTTCGTGCATCTCCAGTTCACACCAGCCTGACACAATGGTCTCTATGGCCCTGGTCCACAAAAGGGTTCTAAGCTTTAGCACACCTTTACTTCCGTTGAGGCGTGCTAAAGTTTAGTTCCCTTTTGTAGATCTGGCCCTATGTATTAAAGGCAACATTTAGGCATAAAGTTGTTATCTTCTCAACATTTGCGCTGAAATATACATGTGCTAGGCAGCATCTATGTACTTGTGTTCATTTTCAGGTATGTCTGCATTTTCCTGTGACGAGATGAGGGGTTAAAGAGGGTGAAACTACATTTGCATATAAGTGCAGGTCTAATACTTTAGGAAATGTGTGGCTTGTTTTTTTTTTTTAGAGCAAAATACTGGCTCAGCATACGCCAGATTTTACAACATACAACAGTATAAATACTTTTAATAAATGTCGCTTTTCAGACTGAAAAAACGCAATTTGTTACAAACATGCATCAGAGCATACCACTTCAAATGTGTCAGAACAGACCACTTCAAATGCGTCAGAGCGGAGCACTTCAAATGCGTCAGAGCAGACTACATCAAATGCGTCAGAGCGGACCACTTCAAATGCGTCAGAGCAGACTACATCAAATGCGTCAGAGAGGACTACTTCAAATGCGTCAGAGCAGACTACATCAAATGCGTCAGAGCGGACCACTTCAAATGCGTCAGAGCGGACCACTTCAAATGCGTCAGAGCAGACTACATCAAATGCGTCAGAGCAGACCACTTCAAATGCGTCAGAGCAGACCACTTCAAATGCGTCAGAGCAGACCACTTCAAATGCGTCAGAGCAGACCACTTCAAATGCGTCAGAGCGGACCACTTCAAATGCGTCAGAGCGGACCACTTCAAATGCGTCAGAGCAGACTACATCAAATGCGTCAGAGCGGACCACTTCAAATGCGTGAGAGCGGACCACTTCAAATGCGTCAGAGCAGACTACATCAAATGCGTCAGAGCAGACCACTTCAAATGCGTCAGAGCGGACCACTTCAAATGCGTCAGAGCGGACCACTTCAAATGCGTCAGAGCAGACTACATCAAATGCGTCAGAGTGGACCACTTCAAATGCGTCAGAGCGGACCACTTTCTTGATACATATACCACAATGGAGTCTATTTACTATCTATCTTGGAAGATATGAATCAGGAGCTCCTGAGTGCCAAACTAGGGCACAATAATTGCACCGGATTTACAGTATCAAAGAAAAAAGATCCCAGAAATATTTTTGCTTTGGTACATATGGTGCAGTTATTTCCCCCCACTTTTGCAGACCTCGATATCCCACCATGGAAGGGAAACACAACAAAACAACCTGAGTAGCTCCTGGTTCACTCATTAAATACATATTTTCTTTGCACTTAGTGTAAGTGATGGTGGGCTCAACAACAGGGAGTGGATCCCAATGGCTGGAGCAGGTGGAACTGGGCGGAGCCCGAAGCGGGGCCATAGAGACGGGCTTTGTGTCAGAGTTGGTGAAAGGCAGATGTTGTGCAGGTTCGACAGGCAAATGCAGTACAATGAACAAGGCAGACGCAATGGTCAGGGCAGGCAGGATAAAGGTTTAAACAGGCTGGGATCAGGGCAGGCAGAAAGCAACAGCATACTGTAGTTAGGTCGGGGTCAAGGCAGGCAGAGGACAAGAGTGTAGTCAGGCCGGCAGGAAGCAGATCAGACAGCGGGTAGGATAAAGGTTTAAACAGGCTG